>NW_024723484.1:955000-1160000 GCF_018991925.1 Homarus americanus
TATTATATCCACCTCTTTATTACGATAGCTGGGATTATTTGATGGCATTCTCAGAACAAATTCAATAGTGTATTTTTTTTATTATTTTCAATGATAAATGAAATGTTATTGGGACTGATCATGAATGGAACTGAAGTAACATAATTATAATTTCGTGTCATATATTATTCTCTTGAAAAAAAATGTTTTTTATGATAATTCTCGGAATAACACTATCATAGATTAATTCAATTTGAGTGTGAATATATTTGGAGTATTTCAGACAAGAACACATGTAACGCACACACACACACACACACACACACACACACACACACACACACACACACACACACACACACACACACACACACACACACGCGTAGGTAATGCTGACATATCTTAACCATCTGTTTTCGTAATAGATGGTTATCGAAATACACGTATTCTATAAAGTGGTGAAACGCAAGATTCACATTTCAACGAAGGGAACTACTGACTTGGGAGTGTAGAAAGTGCCTAAGCCTAGACAAAGTGGCAGTGGAGGGTGGCGTAAATTGGTGTGCTCGCGCTGCATGCCGGCTCCTGTAATTGGACGGAATCAAACCGGAGCGACACAGAGAAGGAAACACATTGGAAAGTTAGTCCTGGGATAGTTGGCTTACAGGAAGATCCTTTCATCTTCACCGACTCCAAATTAGCTTGGCATCTCCAGCATCCTCAGCATGTTCCCTCACGACCATGTTCGATTATGTTTCCTCTTAACGTTGGATAATTCAGTGGGCCTTTTTCTCCATTTTTCTTCATGTGTGATATTTTATCATACGGTAGGAGAGAACTTCTTTAAATCTTAAGATGTGTGGTTTTTTTTTTGTGAGTGTCAATGAATAATAATAATAAAAAAATGAGAAAGAGAAAGTTAATTTGCAGTGTGTTAAATTACGTTTCGATTTAGTCCGGAGGTTTGGGTAATTGTTTACAGAATACACCCTTGGCTGGCCACAGTGACAGTAGTGGAGAGGCTAGTCAATTTCTGCGGTTCCTCCAAGCCTTCCTCCCCATGCCTCCCATCAGTTACTGGCCGGGGACAGCAGAACAAACGACAAACCGGTGATTCGATAAAGTTCCGAACAAATTGAAGCTCCCTTTGTTGCGCCGGATTCATTTCGACTCAGTGGCCACAGTAAATAAGAGACGCGCAGCTCGCTCAATTGAATCCTCTCTTCGAACATCCAATATGCTGATTCATGCAGCAGTACGAGTCTTTGGTCAAGTGATTTTGTATTAGTAGCGCCTTTGCTGGTGAGTTTGCAAGGCGTCGGAGTTTATAGTGTGTTATGAAGACTAGTAAGAGACTTACTTTGGTATTTGTTATAGTTTGTAATATTCGTAAGTGTACATGAAGAAGCTCCCTTTAGTTCCTCTCTCTCTCTCTCTCTCTTTCCTCACTCTTTTCTCATATTCTTTTAATTTTACTTGGGTTCTTACGTAATTTCCGTCTCGTTTTCTTTCTCTTTATTTCGTTTTCTCTTTCTCTTTCCTTTTACGTTTTCTCATTCACGTTATGCTTTCTCTTTCTCTCTTCCTCTTGTTTTCATTTGCTCTCTTTTATATTACCTACTCTCTCCCTATTTACTTATAACAACATTTATATCCAACTCTCTCTCTCTCTCTCTCTCTCTCTCTACAAGAAAACTGTAGTAGCGACAGTACTTCACATGGCCTGCCTGCCTGCCTGGTTGTTCATCCTGCTCATTGTGGTAGTGCGGTAAGGCGTAATGAGGCGGGTTCGTGCCTACAAATGTCTCCCCCAGACATTACCATCCCCAGAATAACGAGCGCCGGACTCTGCTTTACAATTAGATTAATGACGGAGAAGAAGTGATGTTTCCTGAGGGTGACTGGAGGCATGAAGGGGAAGAGGAGGATGAGGAGGAGGCGGAAGCTAACGCAGCAAAGTGTGTGTGAGAGAGAGAGAGAGAGAGAGAGGAGGTGGAGTACCTTCTTTCTCCTTCCGCCGCGGGACTAAAGGCTTTGTCAATGTGATGATATAATATTCAACATGGCCGTACGTACCTTTGTAACCCATAATATGTTTCCAAAGTTTATCATGTGTTAATCACCCTAACAGCCAATTGTAACTGGGAGGGAGGGAGGGGGGAAATACCCCGAGGTCGTGTAATTGTTGTGATCTGACATATTGTGTTCATTGATTGGGGGGGGGGATAAAAAAAGTACTTGATTAAGGGACTCGATTGTAACATTGTTTGATCTACTTGTTTTGCTTTGAGAGTGTGTATCCGCTGATGACGTTTAAAATAACTCGGTGTGTTTACGAACAATTTTGTGAATGTGTTTAGGATAGCTTAGGTGGGTAATGCAAAAAAATATCATATTAATTAGCTGAGTAGATATGTGATATACCATTCATATAATGGTTATAGGATTATGAAATGGTATTGGATTTCTCATCTTTTAGGCACTACGCCGTTTCCTAGTCCCCAGCAGGATGGCTCTTGTTAAATTATTCTTATATAAACTCTCAACTTCCTTCCCAAAATATCATAAACCCACCCAACATTTGCCTTCACAGACCAGTATAAATTTATCAGAACAACACAATACTTTTTGACTTCACAGACCAATACAATACCTCTCGTTTACCTCACAGACCAATACAATACTCCTTGTTTACCTCACAGACCAATACAATACCCCTCGTTGACCTCACACACCAATATAATACTCCTCGTTGACCTCACAGACCAATACAATACTCCTCGTTGACCTCACAGACCAACACAATACTCCTCGTCGACATCACAGACCAATACAAAACTCCTCGTTGACCTCACAGACCAATACAATACTCCTTGTTGATATCACAGACCAATACAATATTCCTCGTTCATATCAAAGACCAAAATAACTCATCAATTGGATCTTCCCATGTAAAAAAAAAAGAATAAATGAACCATTACTCTCAATTCACGAGCGAGTGTCTAATGGTTACGTAGTTGGTCTCTTCTTTCATCACTGCTTCCTATAGAGAGTATCAGAATCCCAATCAGGTAAACATGTACGGTTGGAGAGGTAGTCTTTGAGTCTTACTGTAGGTCCCCGGGAGGGTGGTCAGACCAGAGCCCAGAGAGATGAAAGGAACACTAGTACGTTGTATATCCACCGTGGTAGGAGATGAAAAAAAAAAACACATAGTAAGAGAAAAGAAGTAGAAGGTAAACAAGAAATCAGACAAACTATCGGACGGAAAAAGTATTACAAATCTGACAAACGACAAACAACTTTATAACTGACTACAAAGAGAAACACAACAGCTATCATAAGAAACAATTATCCCATCACAACGTTTAAAAAAAAAAGAAAATAAAAATTCTATCACACAAGATTTAAATAGGGATAATTGATCTCGACACATAAAAAAAAACAGCTGACGACCTAAAGTTAACAGGAAACTACAGAAATACAGAAAATATACCATGAGTTTATTTTTCAAGCGATCACCACAACTCTTGAGAAGTGTAAAGGTCAAGTGTTATTCTTTCCACCACAGTAAAATATTTAGTTTATAATAATCGGGTTAGTGGATAAATTAGAGAGAATATAGAAGTCGTAAACAAATGAAAGTGCATAAGAAAAAAGAATTATTTACAATGACAAAGAGCGAGTGTAAATTCCATGTGTAGATAAATAAGTAATTCATGACAGATTAAATATCAGTGATGAAAAAAACAACTGCTCATATTATTCGATTTTCGTATTTATTTGACTATCTGCCAAAATTCCCTGCACACTTGGCAGCGTAAAATGAAAAATTCAAATAAAAAATTCCTCAATTCCTAAGAAATACTGGAGAAAATGCGCTAAAATTCCAATCCCTCTCACCTAATGACCCTAAAGTGCTTACGTGCTACAAATTGGCAGGGAATTTGGTTTGAAGCTGTACAGAGCAGATCGTGTACACCAGTCGCCCACCGTGTTCAGTCTCTTCTGGTAATTACACATTGATTTATATTTTCATTATTTATTCTTTGATTAGTTTTGCTTTTACTTTCCTACTAATATTTAGGCTTTAAACTCAGAGATGATCTTAATATTCAGAGGAAATGAGAATCAAGCGCTTTACCTCTCAGTCTTTTCTCGTCATTTTGTTTTTATATATTCCACTCTTAGTTATTTGAGGGTAAATAGTTGCATGATATTTCCGTGTGTGTGTGTGTGTGTGTGTGTGTGTGTGTGTTGTCTATGGTAAAAAACACCCAACAGAAACTCTTACTGTAAATATATGACGCAGTAACCAAATCACTGTACAAAGTTCTTTTATTTGCCTACATCAAGTGTGTTGTACTCAGAGAATGTCTCATATTTCGGGAATAAATTTAGACTCGTATCCCATTTCCTTTTAAAATATTTCCCGTAGAGGTTCTGAGAAACTCTTTGAACCCGGCCCTTGACTGGAGTGGTCCTGTCGCTGATGTAAAAGTTGGGTGCAATGTCAGACCAGGAGAGAGATGTCGTTTACACTGGTGACTCGTGAATGATGGAGGGATACAAGGACAAAGAGACTAGAGAAAGAGAGAAAGAGAGAGAGAGAGAAAGTGAACGCAATAGTTTTTTTTGGGGGGTAAAAGGGGAAGGAGAGATTAAAACGACAAGCGGAGAGAAGAGCAAATTGTTGGGGGTAAAAAAAAAAGGCGACTGAAATGTTCGCCGGATCGGAGTAAATTGTTTGTTTGACGGTCAACGAAGAGTGTCAAGGAACAAATAAACGCCTGAATGTATAAAGGAAAACTGAAACAATTGGATGAAACACAGAAACAGAACAAAATGAATTATCACAATACTGTTTGATTAACGAAAGAAAATAAATATTTATGTGAACAGATATTGAAATTTTGTGCAACACAGACGTAAACCTTGAGAGATGTGAAGCCCAACTGACTGCAGACACAAGACAATAATTTGAATACACAGATAAAATAAAAGGTTCCAGAAAGAGAAAAAGAATGATTGAAAAAAGTAATCAGGGCAGATATGCTTGTAGACGGCACACCCCGACATGAAGAACAATGTTAAAAGTCACACGCAATTGGTCCATCAAACAAAATGGATTATGGATCATGAAATAAAGAATCGAGTTGATCCACAGTGTTAAAATACTGAAGGTCAGATTTTATTTATTTTTTTATCATGTTGGACGAGGAGGCTGAAAAGACCAAAGAATAAACAGTAATATACCTTAAGGAACACTGAAACACGACCCGTATACAAAATACACCAGATACCGGTCACAGCTACGTTACTGCCTGACTGAATGGCATGATGGTATTGTGACTCATAGCTTGTAGTCACAGTACATGAATAGGTCATGCACTCGTAATATATATGAAATATACCAGAAAAATTTCTACGTGAAATACTTTTTTTAACACAGTAGCAACAATATTCTCCTTACTTGGTACGAGAGGAATTCAAATCAATTCAGGGAGGTGATTCTACAGCGACAAACAAGGTCACACGAGTTCAAGGTCAACAATACCAACTCCTTCAACTATAAACATTGGTGTCATGTCCCGAGATTCTCCCCTGTTCTATTATTCCTCGTTGGAACCTCCGCCCTCACCATGATGTTATTCTCCATGGTATGACGCCAAGCATGCAGGGTGGGAGAGATAGGACACAAACCTACAGTCTACCTATTGATATTGTCTACACTCTACATCATCTCACCTCCTTCTCCCTCTGCTTCATCCTGCCTTAGTTTTGTTCCTTACCTCCCCCCACTAAATTTCTACCATCCATATCCTATCCCTCTCCATTATCCTTCGTTTTACCTCGCTCTTTCTTCCTTCACTCTGCTCTTCACCATATATCTCTCTACATCCCATTTATCCATCACCATCCAAAGCATCATCCTCCTCCTTGCCTAGTTAACCTCGCTTCCTTTTCACAGTAACCCCTCGGAACCGTCTCTGGCTTCACCCCGCCTTATCATCACTGTTTTCTGCTTCACCTCACTGGTACCTTAGCTGTCTTATGCTTCCTCCTTCCCCTTACGTACCACATCCTCCCCTTCACCGTCACCAACCCTTACGATCACTATTTCAACACTTCAACTCGAACCATCTTCCTTTATAATCGAGCATCTTGAAGCCATCTTTTATATTACCAATTCACTTAAATTAGTCTCTCTTAACTTAGTGTCTCTCTTCCTTATTCTATTTTATCATGTTTCCCTTTATGATTTTGAGACCGAGGTTCTGACTGGCTATGAAAAGAAGGGGTGATTTCCCAGTATAAACAGAAGCTTAACTTAACCTGACAATTCTACTCTTACTGTATACTGGAAGAAAAAAAATGTCAAAGTGGATGGTCAAAGAGTTTGGGATTAAAGTAAGAATGTAAGTTCACGCCCAACACATGTCGTAAAATATTATACAATTGGAGGAGGAACACAGGTAAAAATATTCCGCCGAGAAAGTCAAGGAGTTTTTCCACTAAGAAACACGGGAAAGTTGTGGTGAGAGAGCCCCGAATGTCTCGTGGAGGAAACCAGAATATTTTAGTGAGACAGTCGGAATATTTCAATGGACGAGATTAATTGTCTCGACGGGGAAGTCATAATGTGTCAGTGAGGAAGCCAGACTTTTCCAGTTAGAATACCAGAATGTTATCAGGGAGGAAGGCATTATTTTAGCAAGGAGAACAATGCCGCACTTGGGAGACTTTGGTATATTGCAGTGAGGAAACCACAACGATTCAATAAAAGAATTCGTAAGGTAAGACGAAAACATCGGTGTGGTTTCAGTAAGGCAGTGAAGCATTTTAATGAGTATGCTAAGTGGTTCAGTGAGGATGGTGTGTCCAGGTAATCATTGTCCATCGTCACCAGTTAAAATAGTCCGACGCTGAGACCTAAATCCCCGTAAAAAAAAACTGACTTAGAATTAATTCCCCAAATTATTGTAATCCTGCTAATGCTTTCCAAATAATAACTGGCGAGGGTGAAATTCTAGCACCAGGTTCTCATTAGTACGAGTCAGACGATAATTTGTCGATAAAGGGGGTCTGATGTTTACGCGTATGCCGACAAAACACTCGTAAATCATTCATCATTTTTTTTTCCTTTTCCTTTCTGGAAAGTCGCATAACATTATCTGACCGTCATAACCAAAACAACCTCATCATTTATAACAACATTTGGTTACAGGGTACGTCATAATTACAGTATATTCGTATTTCTACGCACAAACAAATTATTTAATATGTGTTTATGAAAATAACAAAGAAACGGAAAGCAATAAACTTTTTTTATAAAAAACAAAAATAGAAATTTCTTTACTACACACTAAAGGCTGAGAAATATGACCAGTGTCTCCCGTAATATATTATCTCAGTTCTCATAACTACCATCGGAAAAAAAATTCATGCACACAGAGCTCGAATCGACGGCGCCTTTGTAATGCAGTCGAGAGACCATTTGTCATGTGCTGGGTGGAGCCAACAGTGCTGCCGTACATTATTACTCTACACTCCACCACACAAACCTCCCGGCGCGGCTGACAATGTCTGTGAAAAATGTTCTTTCTTTGGTTCTTCTCCAAAATGTGGCCTTCGGTTCTTGTAGTGTTATTTTTTCATAAGCTGTTCCTGGAACTGAGAAGTCAGAAATTTCACTAATTGGAAGCACAATTAGTTAAAGGTGCTAATGCTAGTGCTAGTCGATGTCTTCAATTCCTTAAGCCATAATGGACCAATCATTTCGGTGCTGCGAGACGAAAGTTTACTCTTAACACGATACATCGGCAGCACATGACAATGTTTTTGTGCTGCCCAGTTTTCATTTAAGTTAATAATTTAACTCTAGACACAGCGACGCATAAATCGTTTGCATAAGCTAACGATTAATGTGCCGCTGTTTAGAATGCCAGAGATTAATGGCAATTGAAATATACGTTTAAATTCAATTTCGTTTCCTGGAGTCGCTGGGCATTCAGATCCTGCCAGGCCTCGGAGGCAAACGTCACCAGCGATAACAGGTGACACTCACCCGTCACAGCTGTCAGTTTTGGAGACATTTAGTCTCTTCTTATGTCTGATGTCGCTTCCAGGAGTGATGCGCTGCTATATCTCTTCCATCTCGAAACTCTGCAATGTCTAGTCGATGTCTGTGAAATTGTTGATATTCCAGCGAGCAACACTAACAGCGGGGCATTTCTTAACGTTATAGGAAACCAAGTACAGTACCTATGAGTCGGCCTACTGCAGCGCCACCAGCTGTTCTTTTGACGATGATTTACAAGTCTTCTGTTATCCACCAGTAGGATGTTGTTAATTAACAAACTATTTGCCATTAATTCACGGACCTTTACTGTCAATCACCAGACTCTTTCTTACCAACCAATTTATGTTTCCAGCCAACAGATTATAGACATAATTATAAACCCTCGGGAAAAGAATACCGGTCTACTTCACGCTCACAGGATCTATTATTATTACTCCCCAAAGGCTGAGGAAGTCCTTAAGAAGACACTGAGCCATAAGCTACCAGGTCTCATCCCTGACGGGTCTTGAAGCGCAAAGAATTTCATCCATTTTCTAAAACAATATTTATCAGCAGAAATCTGGAAAGCTGGTAACGGTACAATAAATAATATGAACAAAATCTTTATACAAGTCTATGTTTATATCTTGTAAATTTGGTGTTTTGAGAAAATGACAGTATAGCAGAGGCTGTATCATGCTGGCCACACAGGTCTCCAGCTCGGTGAAACTGACAAAAATATTATTTTCTTAATTTTTTCTTTCTTTCTATATCAATTACTGTTGACGTTGGT
Organism: Homarus americanus; assembly: GCF_018991925.1. Lineage (NCBI taxonomy): Eukaryota > Metazoa > Arthropoda > Malacostraca > Decapoda > Nephropidae > Homarus > Homarus americanus. The sequence goes on from NW_024723484.1 coordinate 963,835, forward strand.
CTATAGGTAATACCATGCTCACCAAGGAAGACAAACAACATACCCACATAGACACACATTACAATTACAAACATACACACAAACACACACCCAAACACAAACATGTACACAGCATGTCACATGTGGGCGGTAAGATAATGGGAGGTAATTGATTAATTTGGTGCGAGTGTGACAGGAGGAAGCTACAGGGTGAAGACTGGCACAGTAATTCCCGCCTTACGTCACCTAACACAGAGTCGGCCTCCCAGTGAACCAGGGACGGGGCCAACCTTCTTTGTGAGATGTTAATTAACAATTATTGTTCTGCTCCATAGAGTTAAAAAAATTCCTGAAGAAGGTAATTAATGTTGATTTTTTTATATTTTTAATAATGTAAAAAAGAGAGAAAATTTTAATTCATTTTTATGATGAAAAAAAGGGGCGATCTTTTTTTTTTTTTTTTACATTACCGTAGTTTTCATGGTGAAAAAAGGTTGAACGTGTATTTTTATGTTAGTTGTAATGGTGAAAAGTGAAAATATTCTTTTTCACGTTCGTTTTGACTGTGGATAATAACGAATCCACTCCTACATTTTATTTCTAAACATCAAAAGAAATTACGATTATTTTCGATTTGTTATTATATAAGAATATGAACCTCTTTATTTTTTTGAGCTCAACATAAAAAATAACCTTTTTTCCCATTCTACAAGTAAAACATGAACCCTTTCTCATGCTGGTTTCAGACATAAATCAAGCTGAACCTCCTAGCATAGCAGTTACAAAAAATAAATAAATAAATAAATAAATAAATAAATAAATAAATAGATAAATAAATAAATAAATAAATGAACCTCCCTAACATAGCTGTTGCAAAAAAAATATATATGTTAAACTTTCATATTCCAGCTTAATGCAATGGGAATAATTCGTAGTCAAATTAATATTTTTTTTAGGCCGACCGACACATGTACAGTACTATACGATTATTACGAAGAACAAGATAAGTACAATTATGAGGAAAAATATTGACTAAAACAACTGAACACTGAACCAACTCAGTGGTGGAGCGGCGAGAAGACCAGGAAACCAATATTTACTTCATTTTCATAATTTTTCATCTTTCATTTAAGTTTGTGTAACAGGCCGTAAGACAAACACACAAACATATAATACAGAAAAACTATGTATATTCTCGTGTATATATTTGTATGCTGTGTACGTGTATGTACAGTATCATTTAGCGTAAGTATTCGTATAGTGTGTACTTTTTATAGTCCTATGTTAATGAATAAGGTTATACATATATTGGGTACAAATACTATATGCAAAAGGGATAATTTATCAATATCTCGTATAATCATTTATACCTGTATATGAATGTGACTGCAAAAACAAAACAAAAAATAAAAATAAAAATTAAAGAATAAAAAAATAAATACATGAATAAATAAATAAATAAATAAATAAATAAACTCCAAATCGAATAAGCCTTAATATCAGTCTAATTAATAAATACGCGAGAACAACTTAATGTTACATGAAGTCGGTCAAGTATAACACGACACAAGTCAGGTTCCACAAACGAATTTCCACAGACTAAAAGTTATAAGACGTTTGTAAAAATAATCATAATTAGGATATATATTTTTTTTTTCTTTTACCAGGTCGTTGCACATTAATTAACTGACATCCTGGATTATATAACTTCTAGAAAGGGTGGCAGGTGGTTATGTTGGTGGTTGGTTGGATGAGAGATTGGGGGTTAGGGGTAGTTAGTGTAGAATGCGATGAGAGGAATATGGGAGAGTATGGGTGGGTTTGTGGGCGTGAATAACAGCAAAAGGGGGTGGGTGGCTGAAAGGACTGGTGATCGTTCTTGTGTGTGGGAAGAAAAGGTGAAATATATAGTGTAGTGGAGAGTGAATGGAAAGAGGAGAGAGAGGATAAGAAGTAGTGGAGGAATTGAATGATGAATGGGAGAGGATGGGACTTAGGGTGTGGTAGAGGATGGGACTTAGGGTGTGGTAGAGGATGGGTGCCAAGGTGTGGTAGAGTGTGGGTGCCAGGGTGTGGTACAGGGTGGGTGCCAGGGTGTGGTAGTGGGTGGGTGCCAGGGTGTGGTAAAAAGAATTCATCAAGTTATACAAGAGGATGTGGATAGGAGAAGCGGGCTTGGGTGTGGGTGTGGGCACTGTGGGTGTGGGTGTGGAGGGGAAGGTCGTAGTGTAGTGGCAGGTCCAGTGTAACAGGCAGGCCGGGGAGCTGTTGGTCTGCCGCTCACGTCGCTGACTCGTTTAGTGGCAGCGACAGCCTGGGCGACTCTCATATTGATTCTGCTGTTTTTGTTCTGTACCGAGAATCGTTTCACACTGTGCCCAGGATATATCTCAGGGAGACAGGCGACACTCTTGGCTTTTTTTTTCAGTTTTTCTGTTGTTTTCTTTGTTTTTCATGAATCGTCAAGCGTATTTGTTTGTATTTTGTAACAATCTTATAACTTATATCACTGCTGTTATTTATACTATAGTTTACATATACAACTGTTCTGTTCTCCACTATTATTGACTGAACAACACATTTTTTTCACATAGACAAAAAAAATATGCTTGAAAAAAACATAATACGGACATTAGTTCTACTGTAAGTAAAACCTAACCCAACCTGAGTGACTCATTCATTTCTCTAAATTAGTTAAAGTTTTAATTCATTCCGTGAAATGACTGATTACGTAGTGTATATATATATATATATATATATATATATATATATATATATATATATATATATATATATATATATATATATATATATATATATATATATATATATATATATATAATGTGTGTGGAGACTAAAGAGCATGTTTGGAAGGCTTTATTCGGCTAGAAGTGGTTGGGTGGTCGGGGAGAATTACTGATGAAAGCGGCCCCGGGAGGCGTCCCTCGGGCATCACCAAACTCACCCACTGAAATTACTTCTTTTTTCTCTTGAGTGTAATACTTCCAGGGGAGATTTTTCCGTGTCACAAAGTGAAACCTACTCAGGTATATTTAAGTTTTAGCTTTACTTTGATTTTTTGTAGTTACTGTACGTGTGCGTTGTTATATGAGTTGCTGCCCCAGTATCTGTGAACACCAGCCGACACTCACAACCGTCTATAACAACATAACATCCACAGCTTGACCCTTAACCCTTACAACAAAATTCCCTGTACAAATTCTAAATCGTCTGCCTCACTTAGAGGAGTTACCAACATGTATACATAAATCTATTCGCACAGTCATATCTTGCTTACAGGAGCCAGACGTACATACTCTAAACCACACTGTGTAGGACATAAGGACCACGACCAGTATACAGGGGGTAGCTAAATTATTTACCCCTTGGAGGGCATAAATAAACCAAACTCCCAACTCACCTAACCAAGCCTCACACAACGTTCTAAGGGTCGCTCTTGTTTAGGTTGACGAGGCTGCCTTTAGATTGGGTTTGGCTAGGATTAGGTACGTTAGGTTGGGTAAAATGAGTTAAATTAGATGTACTTGGGTTAGGTTTAGTTAGGTTAGGTTCGTTTAGGTTTGGTTAGATTATGCTTGGTTAGATAGAGTTAAGTTAGACCTTTAAATTATGGTTAGGTTAGGTTGGGATAGGTTAAGTTAGTTTGGAATCGGTATAAGTTAAGTCTAGTTGGGTTAAGCTAGGTTAGATTAATATTAGGTTAAGCTAGGATAGGTTAGGTTAGGAATCTGGGTTAGATTAATATTAACTTAGACTAAGTTCAATATAATTAATTCATATTGAATTCTTCCAAGAGATAAATGAAAATATGAAAATATTTATCATTTTAGTCAACTTTCACCCTCATCACAATCATCACCATCATCATCATCACCACCACCATCATCATCACCATCACCATCATCACTACCACCATCACCATCATCACCACCAATAGCCATTTTGTATACATGACTCTCTTGGACCGGTGAAAGTTATATCCTGCGTCCCGCTTCACTCACGTATATTTTTGTGTATAAGAAAATGTATACATGTATGTTAAAACAGTATATATATATATATATATATATATATATATATATATATATATATATATATATATATATATATATATATATATATATATATATATATATATATATATATATATATATATATATATATATACATTTTCCCTGTATGTTTTCTCGTGTACATGTGTTTGTTTTTGTGTGTATGTGTGTTTTCTCGTGTAGATGTGTTTGTTTTTGTGTGTATATGTATGTTTTTCGTGTAGATGTGTATGTTTTTGTATGTACATTATATACACTTAGAGGTATTTTTTGTGTGTGTTTGTGTGGTGTTAGTGGATGGGCCTGTGTGGATATATACTTCATATCACGCATTATAATTTATATCTTATCGGGTATATACATTTATACATATACTTTTGCATCATCATACACATTATTTGCCTGTATTTTCTCATCATACACATTTTCATGTATACTTTCTCACCATCATATACATTTTGTTTTTATTGTTTCCCTCGATTATTTTTTCTTCGTTTTTTTTTATCGCCTTTCTCTTATCATTTTCTCCTTAATTTATTTCATCACCACTATCTCTTGTCTGCCTCAATTCGCTCTTTCCTATTGTTCTTTTTTGAATAGTTTTTTTTTTACTTTTCTGTTTATTCTTTTCTTCTCTTCCCTTCCATTTCTTTGTAGTTTTTCTTCATCCTCTTTATAGTCTCTTCACTAAATTCATTTTCTTCTGTCTCGTTTATAAAATCGGTGATATTATGTAGTCTACTTTATCGTCGTCTACGTATTTTCTTCTTCGTTTTCTTTTATTTTCTTTTACGTTTTCTTCCTATCATTTCCTGTCGGTTTCTTCTTTCTTCATCTTTTTCTTCTATGTGTCTTTAATATTTTTTTCATGGTTATTTTTTTCTCATCGTTTATTTCTTCGTTTTTCTTTTTACTTTTTTTCTTATCCATTTATTCATCTTCCTTCCTATTTTCTTTTCCTAAACTCTCTTCTTTGTTCTTCATTATTTTCTTTCTATTTTTTTCATTTTCTTCTCACCAATATTTATTTTCATTTTACTAATTTGTCCTTCTATACTTAATTTTTCGTCTCCCCTTCCGTATTTTTTTTATTTTTCCTATCACTTTTCCTTTTCCGTTCCCTTTATCTATTTTCCTTCTGTACGATTTTATTTAATTCTCCTCCTCCACATTATCCAATTTCTTGATTCTATTCCTATTTTACTTTCAAAGTCAGGTAAGTCTGTTTCTGTGTTCGACCCTCTCTGTCCTGTTGAATAATGTGTCAGTATTCTGCGTCATAGCTCTCTCTCTCTCTCTCTCTCTCTTCCATTTACAGATTCTCCCCCCCCCTCCTCCTTCTTCCATTCCTAATAATTGCCTTTCGTCGTAACCCAACCATTCTCTGCCACCACCACCACACTGTCCATCACCACACAAAGCCCACCACCATAAAATCACCATCAGCACTAATCTGACACTTCAGCCATCGTCACCATCACTACCACCATTGCTACCACACTGTATACCATCATTACCACCACCACCACCACCACCATCATCACTACCATACTCTGTCCATTATCATTCACTTGAGAGATTTTTTTTTTATCTTTAGTCATCAATCATTTCTCTCCCTTTATCTCTATGTCCTTCTTTCTTTCTATTCACTTCAGTCAATGCTCTTTCAAGACCTGTCACCAATTCTTCTTTCCCCTTCCTTCCTCCCTTTGCTAGACCTGCACACACACACACACACACACACACACACACACACACACACACACACACACACACACCTAGCAACCTTTCCCCTCTCCCTGTTGCCAAGCCCAGTACCCCTCACTGTCTCCTTACACCACATCCAGCTACATCTTCCTCCCTCTTCTTTCCCCTCACTCCCCTCTTTCTTCCCTCCCCTTACTCAACTCGCTCAAACATTCATCCATTACCTCCCTCTCTCCCCGTCTTGCTTATCTTCTCTTCCTCCTCACCCACCCTGTCACTCTTTACACCCAGCCGGCCGTCTAGACACCTACCCACCCAGCCTTCCACGATACCTACAATAACATTTACCCTATTTCTTCACTATCTCCTCCATTAGCAACAAAATTTCCATCTACTTCACCACTAGTATTACATTCATCATCACAATTACCGCCATCATCATCACCAACGGTACATATAGACTAAAATACGCATTGTCTTCTGAACCCTTGGATTAAACCCTTAAAAGGTGACGTTGAACTTTGACCTTAACCTCTGATCTTCTTTCTCATAATATTAACTATACCTTGATAAACAACCACACCTTTTTAGATTCATTTATTCACATGTAGATTATACTATGAATAAAGAGAGAGCGAGAGCTAAACACAACTGGTAAAAGAATCATATGGTTCCTTTTTTAATAACTTTCTTCCTTAAAAGTGAAATATTCCGTTAAAAAGATAAAGAGTTGGCTTAAGATTTTTAACTATCCACTGAGAAAATATGCTGAAATATTTGTACAATGGCAGAAAGTGTAATGGTGATTAAGGTCATGTAAACAACGTAACCTGGAAATGAGAATAAGGTATATCGGCTCGTGAACAAAACAGAACAAGGCTTTATCCGGTGCACGAAAAATAAGACATTGTGTTTACAGTCTTACAATGGCGTTGACTCAGCGGACGTCGATGTTGAAAACTGTTTGTACTTATCTCAGATTACCTTCTGTTGTGTGTGTTATCCTTTCATATATTTCACTAGATTTAAGTCCGTGTTACTGTGCCCGGCAGCTTATATTCATGAGACCCCGAGAGAATGAGGCTGGTAGGTGTGTGTGTGTGTGTCAGTGTCCAGCTGGCGGGAGAGACGCAAGAGCTTGTCTGACATCCTCGCTCCACTTGTTCTATATGAATATATGCATATATGTGTATGCATACATCAGAGCTCCTTTGGGTAAAATTGGGTGTGAGGCAGAGAGGCAAAGCGACCCCCGGAGAGGTATGCCTTAAAGTGGTGCATTCTGGTGCATTTGGTTATGTAGTGTTTCTCTGCGTTTGAGTCTGCTGGGCCTACGAACAGTACATTCGCAGCTTATTTTGGTAGTTGTGTGTGAGTGATAATTTCAGCAAATATTACACGTGTTGCTTCTGACAAGCTGGAAGATGCGCATTTCTTGTAACATACCAGGGATATACTGCCATTGTACATGTATGCTAGAATGTAACTACGTTAGAATATATACGTAACATACATATTTGTTAATGAATTTCTGTAAAGATGCATATCGGTATGTATATCTGTGTGCATATATACTTACGTATGTATGCATGCATAAACGTATGACTATTTTGTTTTATGGCTTTATTCCACTAATCTCTCAGAAACAGTCGGCCAACAACCATTGCTTACCTTTTCAATTAACCGCTGCTATGAATACCTTTTTAAGTTCTCATTTGATAGTCATTGCGTATGTTTTTTAACAGTGACTTGCATCTCGTATTCATTACATTTATGATTCCGTCTGTATAATGCTCATGTGGATATCAGCAATGCTAATTCATAATACTGATTGAGGATATTATAATTTTTTTATGCCTACCCTCCAGAGTCCTCAGGAAAAACTCAAAGGTCCTGCCCTAACTTTCATGTTTGTTACAATCTATTACGTTTAGTGGTTCCACCAGCATATGATAATAAAATTATATTAATACCAATAATACTTGTCAAAATATTAGTTATAATACGCTTCCTACTAGTACTACAACTAAAAACAATAGTAATAATAAATACTGGTATATAATTGTTACTATTAATATAATTATTATTATTAGAAGTAGTAGCAGTAATAGTAGTAATGATAATAGTATTACCATTATTTCTCAGCCAGGTTCCCTTGTTGTGTATGTGCCATGCTCTTGTATTGACTGAAGACTCCTTTTTCCTTTGTCAAGAGTCTTACGCTAAAATTCATAGACTCGTGAGCAAAAATTTCTCCTTTACTGAGAACAACATTTAGTTACCTTAAACTCAGTGAAAACTTCCAATCTTTTTTGGTGCAGCACTTTTAGCATTGCGTTAGTGAGCCATTTATGCGTTCTGACGACTCCAGTTAATATAAACATTTTACGTGGGAATACTGAGAATCGAGACTTGTTGTCTTGGAGCTGTCATCCGAGTCTGTTCTCCCACAGCTGCCCTTAACTTGAATCCCTTTAACTCTGTCAAATGTTTTCTGCCGGCATGTAAAGACACGATTCAAGTTTCTCCTGCACTCTCTCACTCAGTTTCCTCGAATCAGAGATGGTAGTTTTTTTTCTGTTGTTCATTTCAGTAAGTTTAGATTGTACATATCGTTATTTATACATGCTATTGACTCTTTAGTTTGTAATTATTGTTAAAAAAATCCTTCTTTTTTATAAATATTTTGAAATGTAAGTTTATTTTTATGGGTTTCATGTAAGGCTGTTACCCCGACTCTCACCTCCAGCACCTTCAAATTTGTTTTCCACCCCGAGGAGCTCAGCGGGGATATACTGAGGTATTTGTTACTTTCTCCCTCTCTGCCGTCCTCCCTCCATATTGGCACGGACGCCTCTGATGCCTGCCAGCCCTCAGGAAGGCTCTCCTCGTCTCCACGCTGCCTGTAATATCCTGGTAAGCCATAGCATCTCAGTATCCTCACTAGCTTGTCCGGATCACCTCCGCAGAAAGATTTCTCTTCCTTGGAGATTTGCCACTTGGGCTAATTTTAACTGCATTTTGGACTCGTGCCAGCAGTATCCCGGGTTCCTTACATTCTGCTTACGAGGGCTGGAATATCCTATAACCCGCAGCATCACGACGGCGGGAGGAGCAGCTGCATGAGGTTGTAGGCATCGTCTGTGTACCACTGTCTATGACTCGTGTGTCTGTAGCTGGTGTTATCTGTGGATCTCTTTGGATTAGTAAATATATTATATACGTTCAAACTCCTTCAGTTATCCTTTTCATGTCTTTTTGCTGTCCGTGGTCAGCTTTTCACTGCTGTCTCCTGGTTCTCACATTTTTGAGTCGTGGGACACCGCCACCAGACCAGACTCTACTTGTCCATGGTAGCATTGTTACCCACTTAAATTATATGAAGAAACTACATAGCCTTCTTCTTATTCTATTTTTTTTTGTGTACTTCATGCTTCACTACACTCACGTCTGCCCTCTCTGTCTTACAACAATAACTCGGCACATTAGACTACACTCGAGGAAGTTGTCGAATTCATTCCGAGTGGTGCCTCTGTCAAAGTTGTCATCCTCACCTTTGACCTCTCAACTCTAAAAACATATCACGTGCAATGTTGGTGCTGGTGAACATACAGTATAAGCCAAGTGTAACACGGTCCATTCTGGGGTTATATTACACAGCTTACACACGTAATTATGACAGGTTATTTAGGGATAACAGACTGGTTAAACTGGATCGCAATGAATGTAGTGCATGTCTATGGTAAAATCGACTATTTTCCATAATACAGCCTTTGCCATCTTATCTAACCTAAATTAAGTTAGATAAAGTTATGTTAGAAATGATGCATAGTCATTTATACTTTACCTCGTGTATCTATCTATTTATCTATGTATCTACACACACACACACACACACACACACACATATATATATATATATATATATATATATATATATATATATATATATATATATATATATATATATATATATATATATATATATATATATATATATGTGTGTGTTTTCATACATACAGTTCATGAGACAATGATGGCGTCGATAGGTCTGCAGCTAAAATTGGCGTGTATCCTGATTACATTTATGTGTCACAAAATCAACGAGCTTTTTTTTATTTGTGTTTACTATGATAACCCGGTTACCTAGTTTACACAACATACACCGTGAGTGTAAATCTCCCTTAATGCGTAACGATTTGTTCAGGGATTTTGCAACACCATGAGCGCCGCTGACTTTTTTGTTTGTTTTTATATTCGCTTCTCTTACATATTGTGAAACGCAACACTGCGATCACCGACGCTGCAGTTCGGCATTTGTGACCCACTGAAAAGCAAAATTGCTGTTTGGTCCGTTGCTTCAAAATTATCGTAACTCTCTCTCTTACTTTCTTTCTAAGCAACATCCATTCAATATAACACTGACATAACATTAACTTCAATACTGATATTATTACAACCAACACCATCATTATCAAGATCATCACTACCAATATTTATACTATTTTCACCAACAGTGTTACCAATATTGCCGCTAAACATCAGCAGTTAACACCAGCGGTAACATTGCTAAAAAATACTCAACAACAATTACAAACAGACTACCAAAACAACAACATTGGGCATTATCAACAACATAATAACAACCATCAACCACCATCATCACCAGTACCTCCACCACCACCACCACCACCACCATCACCACCACCATCACCACCACTACTATCTCCATCATTAGCTACTCACCCTCACCACCACCCTCACCACCACTACTACCTCCATCATTAGCTACTCACCCTCATCACCACCATTAATAAAACTGACAACAACTTGAGGGATTTGTAATCACCACCAACATCAACATCAGTATAAGCACAAAAAAATTCACCACCAACATCACAACCAACGTTAACAACATCATATCACATCATCACCATCACTACAACCATTAAGTACATCACATCACTAACATCACAACCAACGTTAACAGCACATCACTAACATCACAACCAACGTTAACAGCACATCACAACACCACCACTACAACCACTAAGTACATCACATCACTAACATCACAACCAACGTTAACAGCACATCACTAACATCACAACCAACGTTAACAGCACATCACTAACATCACAACCAACGTTAACAGCACATCACAACACCACCACTACAACCACTAAGTACATCACATCACTAACATCACAACCAACGTTAACAGCACATCACAGAACCACCACTACAACCATTAACAGCATCACCACCACTGCAACCGTTAATATCACATCACAACATCACAACATCACCACCACCATCAGCAGTATTAACGCTACCAGAGGCATTACCACATTCCCCGCACGTGGCCACCAGCAACAGTATATAAACTGTATACCATTTTTATTACACGTTACTGCTGGAGCCAGAAGCCACCAGCTCTTCCTTCTTCATCTTCTTTCTTTTTTTATCTTCTTCTTCTTCTTAGCCTTCTTTCTTTCTTTCTTTCTTTCTTTCTTTCTTTCTTATTTTCTTTCTATCTTTTTCTTTCTTTCTATTTTCTTATGATATTATTATTATTATTATTATTATTATTATTATTATTATTATTATTATTATTATTATTATTATTATTATTATTATTATTATTATTATTATTATTATTATTATTATTCACTCTTTTCAATTTCTTTCTTCTTCAGAGTTTTCTTCTCCACTTTCTTCGACTTCTTGAGATTTATTTTTTATTTTTTCCGAATTCTAATTCAAAATCACTCAAAATAATGGAAATAATAAAGATTACTCACCATATAAAACAAATTAGTATGTTTACGTTGTCAACAGGAAGATAAAATTGAATTATACTAAATGTACAAAATGTTATTCACCCTAAGCACAAAACAACTAGAGTTACACTGACGGTTAAACATGAAACTCGGGGTTTATATATGAATGGGTTTTACAATTAAGTTTATGTTGCAATTAGAATCACAGTTACATATTACGGCTTTATTTTTTATTGGGGAGTGGGGGTTATCTCGTATTGTCATGAGAATCTCCTGACACCTGACTTCACCATAGGATCAGAATATGATACTAAAAACGAGGGTAAGAGAATCAAATTGTCACGTGTTAAAACCATGAAGTTATTTTCGCTTGATATACAATACAGTCACTCGTTTTCTTTCCTGATTAGTGGTCGTATGGGTCCTCTTGTTACTATTATATTCCCTTGCCAATGGTACTGTATATACCTTATCAAAGTGGCACCTTCGTTGGCTAGTTTTGTAAAATACTGCGAAATATATCAGCAGTTTCTATCTCGTTCATGTTTTTCTCAATTGATTTGTACAGAGAGCAGAATCTCATTACTCTAACAGGTATCACACCAACATAAACATTTTATCGGCAACATCATCAAGATTATCAACAATATCAATCGCTAAAATCCTGAAATTGTTATAATCTGAGTTAGCTGCGTCATCAACATCTGCATTGCCTACATCACCAAACCCACACAACATCAGGGTAAGGATCACTACCTGTAAAAAGCCAACCTTGAACACAACATCACGAGCGCCTACATCACATCACCATCGCCAGTACCATGAATAGCGCTAACATCACCAGTACCATCACTAACACCAACACCAACACCAACATCACCATCACTAACACTAACACCAACATCGACACCACTGCCACCATCACCCCCACCTACGCTACACACAATCATCAAAGAAAAAAACAAAACAGAAAAGGGACAGAAAACACACTCACCAACTGTAAATAAATTGTGTTCCGTTTTTATTAGAAGCCGCAACTCTAACCAAAAGTTAGTGAGTTGAATTGATTTTTGTTCTTAAAGAATTGGAGGACAGTGTGACGTGTACCAATTATTGTTTTTTGGGGAGAAGATGAAGGAAAGGGACCCATGGTTTAAGTGAACGTATATTTCAACCATAGTGGGATTGAATTAAAAGCAAATATATAGAAAGAGAGAGAGAGGCGGAATAAGTCAACTATTTTTTTTTTCTGATGAAGAGAAGCTATTAGATAACAGCTGTGTAGCCTGAACCCCTCGATGACTCAGTGGTAGGCTGTGTGTTGGGACTGGTCATCGCTAGCACTCTTGATCGAGATCTGGTATCAAGGTTTATAAAATGTCATGTTCTGGGAATCAATGGAAAAAATATTTTACGCATCTTTACTGACTACGTTGAGGGTGGCGCGTGAATGATGGGTCTCGAGAATTACTGAGTGCTCCAGAGTTAACCGATTGGTGTGACTGAGTCTCTGTTATGGAGCGTGTACTTTGTTATTGTTCTAATTTCTCTTAACTAAAATATCTGTTTCTGGATATAATCGTAATCAAATTTCTTCCTATACTGAAATAAGGGTATCCTGGACTGTCCACACCATCCACCAACATCACGCTGCTGTTTCAACTTCAGGTACAATATGGCAGGTTACATATACCACTAAGAATACACATATGATAATGATTACCAGGTAGTGTAGATTAATGTGGATGAAGAGTAACTTAGAAACAACTATGATATCGATATTCTGATACTCACACCACGAAGATGACATTAAGGAACCATTTGGAGAATAGTATCAGTAATAAAGCAAAGACGGGAGCAGCCTAAACTACCCATATCATATATACTAAGATAACAAGACGGGTAAAACTCTATGCGAGACAGAAGTTTGCTCACATCTCCACCCTGCAGCACTCTCCTGGATGACCTGTCTCCTCCCATCTTACTGTCGACAACTAGATAAGTTAAAGGAGGGAATACAGTGAATCTTCTCAAGCCTGGACAGGACCCGGTGAGACTAGATACACTGAAATAGCTCTACAATTCAGGCGACGTGTTGGAGGCCTTACTGTTATGTTCAGGGCAAATGTACTTTAAGTTTCCCATCCGGTATAAAGAAGAAACAAAACAAAACTCACCCAACACTCAGACTTGCCGTGAATTGTGCCTCTCACATAAAATAAAAAACCGACTTCATCTTCGATCGTTCATTTTACAGATTACTTAAACCTCTTACACTTTCTGTGAACATTGTTTATATGTATGCACTGTCTATTTTATATTGTCTGTATACCTGCATTGTCTATGTACTGTACATGTTTTACACAACTGCAGTGGATGTGTACATTATTTGTATACCTGCACTATCTATGTACACACAACCAAAAAAGTATCGTTACGGATGGGTCCGATGAATTTTAGAATGAATACTGTGACTCCTGTTGTCTCAGTAGAGTTGTCAAAAACCTTCGTCCGTTGTGTTATAATGTCTAACACAAAATTCTAAAGATACTAAATAACTTGACTATAGTAATGCTAAATCAATTTGAACTTGTATGACGATTTTACAGTAACGTGATGAATATTTGTATCAATTTTCCTATCTATCGATCTATTTAACGAAAAAAAAAGAAAACAAAAATTTTTTGAACTATTGAACATTCTTTCTCACAGACAGCTAAAGCAAAACACTATACGAAGTTTAACTCTCCCATTACACTTAGTCTTCAAATAGGTTCAAATTACTCCTCTTATCTAAAGCAAGGGTAAGAAGTCCTATTTTTTTAACTACCTAACTCTTTTGACTCCTATTATGGCAGAGGGAGAGAGAGAGAGACTAGCCCTATGATAACGACCCGTTGTCTAGTTTGTACCGTAGAGGGGGAAGAGAATTTATGATTGACGGTATTTCATTGTGAAGGTTTTATCAGGTTTACACGCGAGGCGGGAACCAGGTTATGGCGGTACACAGTTCAAGTTCCTCGCTGACAAGGGAGGTGTTGTGACGCACATGATGCTACCTGCCCTTTGTTTTAGTGTGTGTGTGTGTGTGTGTGTGTGTGTGTGTGTGTAGGCGAGGCAAAGACAGAGCGATGAGTTATATAATCTGATAAGTGGTTATGTTTTATAAAGGAGAATTGTATTTAAGCGTTTGCATTGTTTATGTGTATCTTCACTTGTGTAACTGTGTATGAAAGTGTATGTTTGAGTGTATGTGTACATGTGTCTGCGTATTTGTATATGGGTGTGTGCATGCCTGGATTTAATATTGTGAGTCTGAGTCCTGTGTGTGCTCTACGTGTTGAAAAGTTAATCTTATGTTTCCTTTTTTTAACAACAGGAAACACAAATATTACCTGCCAATAATAATTATAATAATAATAATAATAATAATAATAATAATAATAATAATAATAATAATAATAATAATAAAAATAAACTCTTAAATTACAGGTGAACCATTAGGGCCCGTACACCATAGGTCTGGGGCAAACTAGAGCGTGGGCCCAATTACACTGAGCCCAAATGATAACGCAGTTAAGTTGGGGGCCTAGTAGGGCTTGGGGAGGCATGCCATCAGCCACTAGAGGGTTGAGTGACGAGAGACTAAACGATGGAAGGAACGACAGAAATGTATAAATGGGAGAAGAAGAAAAAAAGCAACAGTTATTGTCTATTAAAGATGTGTGTTGCAAGAGGTAGTCAACTTCCAACATCATTGCCATAAAATTGGAACATCCCAACGTTTACCGCTGTTACACGCAATCAGGTAGTTTCAGCCAGCGTCGCCCAATGCTGCAGACAATCAGATAGGCACACCTTTTCCGTATTGCAAACATTTAAACAGTTCAAGAATTAGGAAAGCAATATCGATTGATTAGTGGTGTGCGCCGTGGCCACCAAGTGGGTAGTTATGAAGGATGAAAGTTGTAATGTGCCTCATGCTGTGTTTTTTACCCCCTTCGGCAGGGAACAAAGACTATTATTGAGCACTCTCTCTCTCTCTCTCTCTCTCTCTGATCGATTCTGTGGAAGTCAAGCGAGTGTAATGTGCTGATGTTAGTTGCGAATGACGATGTAATCAAGATAAATTTAATATCTTCTTCTGTCGAGTAATGTTACAGCCTTAAGAATACAACACTGATTAATCACGTGTACAACTACAAGGGCAGAGCAGAAGTTCTTGTTCGGTGCTCAACAATCACATGTAAACATCTATACTTAATTTCTGTAATATTAAAAAAAAAATCCTGCGTTCGTCATTGCTCATCTCATTTGCTAAAGTTTATGAAAATCGATCAAAATTGAATTAATTAAACTTTGGTTCTTAAGCGAGTTCTTTTTTTTCTCACTGTTAAAGGGTAAAGTTTTCCACCTACAGTTCTGATTGGCTGAAATAGTTGACGTGGAACAATCAAGAGACTGATGGTTTTATGGGTCCGGAGTGATAATTGAAATTAGCATTAGCCTGTTTTTAACCGTAGTGAACCATGCAGGACGTCAGACTGTTGAAAATCATTAAATTAAATTGGCGTTATCTGCAGGTTGAAATATCTTGCACACACACACACACACACACACCCTTGGCACTTTACATCATAAAATATATACATATATATATATATATATATATATATATATATATATATATATATATATATATATATATATATATATATATATATATATATATATATATATATATATATATATATATATATATATATATATATATATATATATTATATATATATATATATATATATATATATATATATATATATATATATATATATATATATATATATATATCTTAAATAAGCGTAATTTGAGCCCCGGCCTTCACTGTATCGCGTTATAGCTATAGGCAAATTCACTTTAATTTCACTATTTCATCACTCGCCTAACAGCTAGAGGAAATTTACCTTCCTTTCAAAACTCTGTGTGGAATTTTCCGTCCCATCACTAAAAGTTCTCAGCAAATATTTGAAAACTTAATACCTGGCAGACTTTTCACAACCAACTATATTTTACTCCCCTGACTACCTTTTCCCACACACAGCCTCTTTGCTCTTACCTGGAATTCACACTCAGCTCCTCCCTCTTGCTCCAAACTCTTCTGAGAATTCCTTAACATATCTGTAGGTCTGTCGTATCCTACCCTTTAAAAACACCATTGTCTCGTTCTTCCTCTCCCAAGGCGATCTTCTCCGGGTCATCTCCCCTACACATACTGCCAGCCAAAACCTCCATCACTACTCCATCAAGAAAGCCATTAAACAATCACTGAGACGTAACGCACTCTGTCTTACTCCAGACTCGAACCCCCTGCACCTCCCCCCCCCACACACACAACTCTCTCGTTTCTCTGCTTGTTCTGACACATGTCTCGCCCCTGCAACAGAATGCCTTCAACTGCTTCTCACGGCTTCTGTATCAACACTTAGATTTTCCACTTATATACTTAAAACTATTTCTATACACTTCTACAAACCTTATTGTAGCCATGGAAACTTACGAGTCATTTCTACCCACACAAATTATCTAATAAATTCACGTCTTTCCGTCAATCCATCTTTAATACCTTCCACTTGAACCATCGTAACAAGTGGCCCGACAATGAGGGGAATCTAAGTATATACTACGGGGTATAAGATAACGTAAAACTTAAGTATAGATGAAATGAAAATGAAAACTATTCCGTGAAAATTTTGAAATGACTGCAGGCTAAATGAGAATTTTACCATACGATTATAAGCCGTATATACTGTATATATTTTTTTTCACCCTAATTTTTATCTGTGTATAGTAGCCGTTTAATCTTTATATAACCTTTTTCTTCTTAACACAAACATAAACTCTTCATACGTAGGGATTTCATGTTATGATACTTTCTTCCCAAATTCTCTCACAAAGTTCACAGCAGCCAAGACATCCGCCCACCCCACCCCGCCCCGCCCCGCCCCGGCCTTCCTCTTCTGAGACAGCTCCCCCGACACCTGACCCACTTACAACAACTTCCCTATATTTCACCTTTATCATTGCCACTACTGCCTTTTCACTCCCAATCTCTCTCACAAGCTCTCTCTCATTTCCCCTCAGAATCTTTTCTTCCTGGAGTCAATGTACGATATCTCTATATTATCGTACGTTAAAGAAAATATTTTTGTATTAAATTACTTTCTTCCCTCTCATGAATAGATTATCTGTATCTCTGTTTTTAATTATTCTATATATTCTTTTAAATTATCTTGGTACCCAATTTCCCTAACCAATTTACTATTTGTCTATTAATATTACTATAGATTCCCCTATTTAAACTGTAGTTGACTAGAGAGGTTACACAACATACTGATTTTGTTGGTCTTGTGTATGTGAACAGACTTAGTGCATCAAGAGCTTAGGTGTCGAAGTACATTAATATATAATAACACAAAACAACATCCCCAAACTCGGTGAAATATATTGAATAATACGCATTTTATGAGACAATAATCATCCCTAATCATATCATCATCCTTAACTTACCTCCTACTTATCAAAAGGAAAGTAAGAGTCACGGATCATTCTCAGCACTAATTATCAATCTCAACCCGTTTCATCCTAAGCACGTGCCATTCTATGCACGTATCATTCTATGCACGTATCATTCTATGCACGTATCATTCTCAGCAAGTATAATCCTCATTATTATCATCCTAAACACGTATCATCATCATCATTATCATCCTCTGTACATATTATTCTGTGTAAGCATAATCCTCGACACGTATCATCCAAAGCTCGTATCATGCTCAACAAGTACAGTATTATCCATCCTAAGCACGTATTATCCTCATCATTATAAAGGAGCAAATGGGAGGAGCTTCGCTGAATATTTCTGGTAACAGTGAAGGGGATCAGGTTTCCTATTGGCTGATGGGCCATTACTGTATGGTGGTGTGCGAGGAGGAGGAGGAGGAGGAGCGTGGATGATGATGATAATAATGTATATTTTAAGTATATCCATTATTAAAGAGAGAGAGAAATAAAGGGAAACAGAGGGACATATGGATGAAAGGTTAATCAAATAAACTATATTATTATTATGACTCCAGAGCTTTGATGTAAGCACAAAAACCAATACCTAATTATCAAATTCCTTATACCATTACAACACTCTTTTGGAGACAGTACAAAGCTTCCCGTCTTAACTTAAAATTCCCTAAGTACAAAGCTTTTACCCTCCCTACCCCCCACCCCCCCACCCCCACAAAATTATCTTAAGGTAACTACAAAACGTCCATTAAAATCCTGAGCTAAAAATAAAAAATCTGGCCTACATAAACACATTTCATCCAGATTTAGCATAAAAAAGACATCCCACCTCTCACACACCAGGTAATGGGTTATGAAATCTGATCACGTAAGTCAGACGGTCATCCATTGATTCCATATGTGTTTCTTGGCGTTCATGAAATTCCTCATCTCCACTTCACACGTTACACTTCATCATTCATCTCCACATCACAGGTTACACTTCATCATTCATCTCCACCTCACACGTTACACTTCATAATTCATCTCCACATCACACGTTACACTTCATAATTCATCTCCACATCACACGTTACACTTCATCATTCATCTCCACCTTACACGTTACATTTCATTCAAATACAAAGAAAAACATCAGAAATTTTATATAACATCGATTAAAATGTTTTGTTTACAGATCTAGTAGCGGGAAACTTATCATATTCAGATTTATTGTCTTTATCGTTATGTACATTTAATTTTTGGAATGGATTCATATATTTGTGTAGGAAACCTTAGACTCTCTTCAGATCATCCTTCGTGCCTATTGCTCATTTATATCATCCCAGAAATTTCGTAGTATGAGTATGAACACACACACACACACACACACACAGCATAAAGAGGTGTATGTATATGAAAGATGTGTCTGTCCTGAGGTAACGCACTCTTGGTAATGAACTGCACCATCAGTGCTACAACCAGTATGTTTCCACTCTGGACGAGTAAGTGATTATGTCTGCCTCACCAGTGCTAAAAACTATTTCCAGTGGTAAACTTATTTCCACATTACTGTTTTTTACGTAACATTATAAATTTTAGAGAGAAACTTAAATTCTACAGATTAAGATAATGTAACTATAATCAATAATGAACATAAAAGAAGATAGATATTAGAGTTAGTTTAAGAAACACACTGAGGACAAAACCTCCGCTTTACAACAACAACACATTAAAGAAAAAAATACAAACTCCTGCAAGCCTGATGACAGACCTACGGTGAAAACAACTCAGCAAGCCTAAGATGTTGTTTAATAAATTACGGTTATACCCACAATAATAAATTACGGTTATACCCACAACACTTGTAAACAATTAAAAATTATTGTAAACTCATCATTAATTAATGATAAAAATTATAATCAAACTTTCTCTTATATTTAAAAATCACAAGTACCCATCACCTGCAAATCCTCTGTGATAGTGCTAAAAACAATCTATATTTTATAATCTCAGAAAATTTAGAATGTCCATGAAAACTGACGCGTGGCGAAAAAATAACATCCCTGGCTGGAGACACTCGTGGCACAGCGGGTGCAAGTATGAATACTCTGGTCTGTTAAACTTTACCCAAATATATATATATATATATATATATATATATATATATATATATATATATATATATATATATATATATATATATATAAATTTCCTATATTAACGGAATAGTTGTGCACCCAGTATATTGACTCACACCTCTCAGGTAATTAAAACACAATCTTAAAGAAGTTTTCTGAACTCTTCTGATTTTGTTTTCCAGATATCCTTCGACACGGTAATCTTTGACTAATATTGATCTAACCCAACGAACTTCCATGTCCTGTATATCTGACAGGAATTATATTCGTATATTGTACCATGAAGACAGCAGCTTACTGTGTTAACATAAACATGAGACACAATCCACTGACCAATAACCAGCCATCGTCACAGCACCAACAACAGTGGTGTAATTGTAGCACTTTTAAAGTATATCTTTAACATTTTGAAAACTCAAGAGTGACGCAGCTGTCAAAAATTCTTGCCAAGGTGTGTGACCTCAACCCCAGCAGGCGCGTGTCCTGTTGGCCCAAGGGAGGTTGAGTCTCGCTCATGTCACCCTCCTCTCCCGTGATCTGCCAGCCAGCCAGCTTGGCCACGACCAAGGACGCATCTTTTTGTTTTATTTGAGAATTAGACAGAAAAATTATGAAGTGCGACGGCCAATGGTGTTGATGTGTTCGGCCTCTATATTGTGGTCTTATTTTGTTATTATGTTTATGTACAGGTTTCTCGGAGTCAGGATAGGCAGTCTGCAACCTTCATTTGTTTGTTTTTTAATCTACTGCCATTGCGAATTAATTTAATGACAGGAAAGGATTCAAGTGAAATACCATGCTAATCCTGTGTAAATAATAAGCAAGAAAACTCCAGATTAATGGCAGCCAAAATCCCGCACCGGCAACTGGCTGACCATAAGCTCTTGGAGCTGGGCTTGCCCGAGTCGTCAGTGGCGGTCTGGAATCCAGCGAGTACGGAGCGCTAGTTCCAGTCTCTCCCGCGCCTCCGTGCTGCTCGGCAGATCAACCTACTCTGTCATCCTCCTGGACATAATATATTTGTGATAAAAGAAACTTAAATGGATGGTCCCTCTATTTATTTGACTAGTTCAGTGGTGTTGTCTTTTAGGTAGAAAATCGAGGAGTCTAATTTGAACAAGAATAAGAAATTTTCCCCCTTTGAAAATTTAAGCCAAGAAAAATGGAGCAACAATGCTATTAACTCCAACTACTTGTCTTGCTTTTGTATGAATAGTGATGTGCAGTGGATGAGCATAACACCTGAAGCCCACCTGGATGTGAGGTTTCCCCTGATGCTGCCACAGCCCCATCATGGCCAGTGGTCACAGCCGCTGACGTTGCACTGCGCTATAAGGAGTGTTTAGTAAAAGCCCAGCTGGGAGATGCTCTGTACTGGACACCGGCCCGCCTAGCCTGACCGGGCCTTGGATGCCTCTCACCAGGTAAGCGGGTCACGCTCAATACTTCCTTTATAAGGTCATTCATAAATCCTTCCTCATTTCTTAGTTTTCTCCTGTTAGACATCATCTTTCTATCTCCTCGAACTAGTCAGCATTCTGTCTTTGGCAATCGTATTTAATTTCAGTATTTAAATTTTTGCTTGTATAGTATAGTGTTCTAGAGTGCACCTAGTTTTCTTCCCTCGATCTCTGCACGTTTTCTAGATTAACACTAGATGTCATGCAATAATCCGTGGGTAGATAAAGTTAAACCCATGTATATGTTCGTAATTTTTTACTCCGTAGTTATATATTTCTGGTGTTTTTTTTTATCTAAATTTAAAATTCTCACTAAATCAACTGGAGCATAAACGACTCTTTAAGTGCCATTATACTGTTGAGGCATCAACTTGCCATCCCAAAACCACTGAGTGCCATGGAATTACCAACCAAAAATCATCACTTAAAATTTTCACGACTTTACAATATATTTTTCCTCCGTATTATCAGTGGGCCACTTGACCTACATACAGCCGACCGAGTATGCGAGAAATGTCAGAAATATTCCTCATTAAGTTCTTATGTAAACTTTCAACCCTTGTAGTCTTTCGTTAGTTAAATCCCCGTACGATGATAATCCCCTCACCTGGCTGTGTCTGTCTGTCTCTCCAAATGTTTGTTTAGGATGTTTCCACTTGGCGTTCACTGTTCTGCGGTTTTTATAACAACAGTAACACCTCACGGTTCGTTTTTAAATACGTTTAACAGCAGAGATTTCTTCCAAGTGGATTACCAGTAAGATGTTTTTCTACATTTCACCAACAAATACTTTCCTTTACCAGTACAAGTTCCCAAACACTTTACGAAAATGTTGCTTTTCTGCGTTCATCACTAAATGTTTTTTGCCTCGCGTTCACCAGACAAAAATGTTTCTCACGTGTTTACACTCTCGTAGTATTGATACATTCACCTTTAATTGTTCTTCATTTCATGTGTTTCGAAAATGTATTTATATTATTTATGTATATTTTAGTTTAACACTCATACTGATGCAAGTTGTCACAGATCTTCTATTGTCGACTGTCTGCAGTGAAGACCTTAGTTGTAGATCATCTGTTAAGGCCCTAGCTCGTGTGTGTCTTTCTCATCCTTATCTGTGATGCAGATATCCTTAGTACATGCTCGTTGGGCATCTATCTCCCGCTCTCTGTACTTCATTCTATTTATCTTTTTGATCAACGTTCTTATTCCTTTTTCCTTCCAGTCTGTTTATCCTTTCCTCTCCTCCATCTCCAGATGACCTCACGGCAATGTATTTCTCTGTGTGTCGTCTTCAGGTCCACTTTGATTGCTTTTCTTCCAGCGCTTCTCCCTAAATGTCCCTCTGAATTGCTACCAGTCCCTAGACATCCCATTATGGAAAAACTTCCCTGACCTGTGCCTGAGTGACGGGCCTCGCAACATGTTTTGGATGCAAATTTCAATCCGCGTCCGGACCGTTTTGCTAATGACAGGACTAATGACCCCGACGACGTGCATGATTCATATGTTGACAGCCACGTCGAGAAGTGGCAGTAACTCGTTCTGATTGTCGAGGTTTCCCATGGAATAGCCTGGTGATTGGATACTGATTGTCGATCAACCTCGTCTTCCTCGACCCTTTGACAAGAGTAGGAACTTGAGGTGGTTGGTGCTTGGTGGGGTGATGAGTAGGTCGTCCCAGCAGCTGTTCACACACACGTAGACTCGTGCCAACTTATTCAAGCGTTTTTATTTGTATGACATGGATTGCCTCACGAACGAGTTGCTCTGATTGTAATTTAGTACGTTCTGATTGTGCTGTTATGTGGACATTCAGATTAGGTTGTTATCTAAACATTCTGATTGTATTATAAATACATTCTGATTATTTTATTCTGATTGTGTTGTTATTTAGAAAGCTCAAGTGTCGTGTTATTTGTACATTTTGATTATCGTATCCTGACTATCTTGTTATTTACATATCCTGATTTTCCGATTTTGCTATGTTCTGATGGTGCATTCGACGAGCTAATCTGATTGTTAGTACATGTAACATTCTATGTATATAAGCGATGGAATTCAGTGCTGTTTTAAAATATATATTTTTCTATATAACTAATGGGGGTATTCTGATTGGCTAAATGGCCAGATAAAATAGTTGGGCATTTGATGGTCTATTGTATTGGTTATTTGATGAGTTATGTTTATTTTTCAGTTAATTATTATATGTTCTGGGTGTATAAGTGATTACATTTTGTGATTGTTTGATTCACTGAATATTCTGATTGTCTGAGTGATTAATTGTACTGATTGTTTAGGTAATTAATTGCTTTGGTTTGATGGTATAAGTGATTAAATATTCTGACTGGTTTAGGTGACTGAATATTTATATGTGTTTTAAAATTCGGATTGTATTGGAGGTAAAATGTTCTGAGTGTACAGATGATTAAGTGTTCTGATTGTAAAGGTGATTAATAATTCTGATTAGAAGGGTAATTAAATTATCTGATAGTAAGGTTAAATGTAAATGACTATATGATTGATTGAATGATCTGATTTTACAAGTACTAAAATATTCTGATTGTGTATGTGGTTAAATGGCCCATATAAATTGACAGTTACATGTTTTCTGATAGTAAGATTTTATAAATTCTGGCTGAATAACTGGTTATGTGTTCTGACTGTACAAGTGCCTAAAATTCAAGTCTGAATAGATCATTTAACACCTTGACTTTAATAAGAAACTGTGATAGATTACTCTCATTATGTCATCTGTTTATTTACCTGCTGATTATTTTCTTGTATAATTACGTCTCAGGTAAACAGCCCAGGTAAACATCATCTCCATTTACACCATAGCAAAATCTGACACTCTCTACCTACCTGCCTCCCCTCCCCCCCTCTAGATTATAATGTGTTGAAAGCCTCTCTGATAATTCGTTCTCTCAAAAACTCTGATCGTCAAGCAGAATATTACCTATTGTAATTCTACCAACAAACCAACCCCCCTCTCACCCCCTCGGTAATCATCACTGCTTTACTTTGATAAGCACACAATAAATACACAGAGAAGATCATTATATCAGGGTTATTATTGGCCTCATTATATTCCTGCAATTACTGGCGACTGCTTTAATTACTTCTATTTTTACGCGGGTAACGAGAGGCGATATTCGTACTGTCTGTCTGTTTAAGAGCTTAAATACGTATGTTAAAAGAGTTCTCAGAGTTGCTCAAAAAAAATTAACAATCCACACGTTGAAATATAAACAAACTCCTCTAAGACGATAAAACAGATGTAAGAGCCACGGCGAAGTGGTAAATAGCTGACTGCTCAAACGTTTGGTCGTCGTAAGAGTTCCTACCAGTCTATTCTATACCTGTCCTCGAAGTAGTGAAATACAGGAGCTCTTTTACATGTGGCTCAAACATTTGACTGACTGCCGGATGTTTAACCTTTAACAACAAGTGGGTGATCCTTTGTAATGGAACAGAGAGTTAGTGATGATTAAGTGAAGATAGTCGAGGGGAAAATGTTATTGGTGAACAGCGTTTGTTAATGAACAGGTCAGTTAAAGGTATCTTTAGGGTCCACATATCGATATATATATATATATATAGAGAGAGAGAGAGAGAGAGAGAGAGAGAGAGAGAGAGAGAGTAGAGAGAGAGAGAGAGAGAGAGAGAGAGAGAGAGAGAGAGAGTAACACTACACGTAACAATGTCGCTTATAATGATTTACAGATCTTTATGTAAATACGTTTACCATTATCGTACTTTGACACATTTTATCTGACATTAATCATTCACGTAATAGCGTTGAGTGGTGTGTGTGTGTGTGTGTGTGTAATAATAATAATAAAAATAATAATAATAATAATAATAATAATAATGATAATAATAAACTGATTATTAATAGAGTTGCAGCCGGTGGCTGAAAATAATGATATAATATGCATTGAATACATTTACAGTACATAAATCAGGAGTTGTTTATTATTTTAACAATAGATGGGATGGTGCTGTTCTTATATCTATCGGTGTGGGCTCTTATGGGCTGAATTTTGTTGTAGTGGCAGACTGCGCGAGCTGGGTGGGGGCTGCAGGTGGCAGGAGGTGGCGATGGCGAGGGTGGTGCAGTAGTCCACTGCCAAACCTTTCCAGTGCTTGGGGGTGGAGGTCACTGAGGGATGTGTGTGTGTGTGTGTGTTTTGAGGTATATAGAGTAAAATTAGCCAGGTAAGGGTCTGTGTGTTTACCTGGAGGAGGAGTGACCAACAACAGCGCCCAGGATAAAATGTGGTACTTCATGAGTGGGCTTGTGCACCACCTCTTTAAGCTTACCGCGGTCAGGGAAATATATCTCGCCTCTCTCTCTCTTTCTCTCTCTACACATACACACACACACACGCACCTTTCCACACACACACACCTCCCCCACGCACACACGCGTTCTTATGAAGGAAGGCTTTACTGTAACTGCTCAAACAGCTGAAATATCCATCTGCTTACTACATTACCGCTAAGGGGAATGTTTGTTTGGTGTGTGTGTGTGTGTGTGTGTGTGTGTGTGTGTGTGTGTGTGTAAGAGATGTATGTGTTTGACAGTTTCCTACTCCAAGTCACCTTGTTAAAACTTTTGTGCAAGATCTGAGGAGGTGAAGGTCTGCATTCAATCAGTCAAGTTTTTAGTGCAGTGGTAGTGGTGGTGGCAGTTGCTGTTGTTGATTGTATTGTTAGTAGTTGTGTTTGTTTATTTTTAATTATAACTACAACAAAAGAAGAAACTACACTGTAAAAAAAAACAGTAAACCTAACGCAAAAAGACCGTAAATTCTCACTGACGACCGATACCCATTTTACGGTTATTTATTTGTTTTTTCCTTAAAATCTACATTAAAGCGCCGGTAAATAATTGACAGTAAAAAAGAGTAAAATTTACGCTAAGAAGACCGTCAATTTTAGCGTATTTTGTTTAACTGTGTAAAGAAAGGTATATCTCTCCTCTGTTATTTTTCTTAAGCTCCATCACAACAATCTGCTTATAAACGTCATTCCTGAAGCTCTTGTTTTATAATGATGATAAACAAATTATTATTATTAACAAATATTCTAATGTTTATTGGTTTTGATATTTTATCCTGTTTTCCAGTCAGTAAGTCAGTCACTCAGATGTCACTTCTCGCCACTGTTAACACGTAAGTCTTAACACTGATCGAGAAAATCAGTCTGTCAAGTTTAATTGGCAGTCTGTCGCAACAAACTCGAGGTAACAGATAGATGGGGAAAATACGGTGTTTATCCTTCCACTAGTTTAGTCCAGCTGTCAATATAGATGCGAACCTGTCACAAACATTGTTCAACTTGGTAAAATAATATGTAACAAATCATATTACTAACCTGTCATCCAGTAACTCCATCTAGACAGACAGACAGACAAACAGACAGCCCCTCCAGGTGACAGACTTGTGAAGATTATTAACTCGCTCAGGCCATGGACTAGTGTGAACTCTATCCTCGCCTGCAGGTCCTGGAAGGTAATCACTGTTATATCTCTCCCCCATTACATTCTTCTGTTGACTTATTTCTCCCACAGGTACAAAGACTTTACTTGTTTTAACAGGTGTGTGTATGAAGGTAATATTTTAATGTTTATATAATACACATTTATGATTATCATCTGCTTATTTTAATCTCCCTCTCTCTCTCTCTCACTCTTTCTCTTTGATCTGAGCTTAAGTCATTTTTATCCCAAATAACGATTCTTACTCCAGAATATCAAACAACACACACACATACTAACACCCACTTAACACACAGACACACACTACACCCCCTCCAACAAACACAGTAAGGTCAAGGATGCCCTAAGTGAGATGAATCTTGCCTGGAAATAGAAAAAATCCACTTGTATGGAGGGTGAAGCTGGTATAATAAAGAGACTTAGTTGATTCTTGAGGCTGCAGTGTTGAAGGCGGAA
Source organism: Homarus americanus (assembly GCF_018991925.1). Taxonomy (NCBI): domain Eukaryota; kingdom Metazoa; phylum Arthropoda; class Malacostraca; order Decapoda; family Nephropidae; genus Homarus; species Homarus americanus. The sequence goes on from NW_024723484.1 coordinate 991,495, forward strand.
CACCAGACCTCAGAGCCCAGGGTAAGAGAGATGCAGTGGGAGATGGCAGGAGGAAATGAGATGCAAAGAGTGGGATAAAAAAAAAACCCTTGAAAAATGGAAAACTTGGGATTATGTTAAGGAAAATGGGAGATGGTAAGGAGAAGCGGGTAATGGGCGACAGGAAGAGGAAGTCTGTGTGAGAAGAAATAAGAGAGGAGAGGTAAGAATGAGAGTAAAGTAGGAACAAGTGAAGCAGTTTAAGTCATCTCTTGTCGGATAATTGACCTTAACCTTTAATTTATTACTCAAACTTCGTTTTTTTTTATTTACACTAAGAATTTTTTTTCCTTCAAAACTTTCCCGTCGGAGTTACCTGAAACAGCTGCACTGATATACGAATAATGAATTTAATCCACATTTTATATACACTGACTCAGATTTAGCAAACACATTAAAGCATAATTGATAAAGAACAGATGTAACATCACATCGATACAGAAAAAAACTTAATCAAGACAACAAATAAACAAACCAACAAAGAAATACTCATGTGAGACACTCCTATGCAATACTGCTTCCCAAACAAGAGACGCGGGCACACTGACACACATAAACAAACACAAACGCGTTCACAGATTCAGCTAAAAATAATACCCACTCTGGTATAATAGTAAAATGTATTTTCTATTCCAGGCGCATAACAACACACAAAATTCCATGAGCAATACCAATGCTCAAAGACTAATTATTTAATTAATAGTTTTTTGTGAGTGTATAATTAAATGCAGCACACAGTGGAGAAAATATATACGCAGTTTTTATTTCACCTGCAACAAAGGTGAGTCTCAAATATATAATTAACACATGAAATCATAGAAATTATGAAATTGTCTGATGTTGTTAAAGTAAATATATATATATATATATATATATATATATATATATATATATATATATATATATATATATATATATATATAATCAGAAACTAGTGTACACAGATATATCAAAGTAAACAATCACCTGAGTACCCGAATGGACAGTTTTTCAGTTGGTGGTAACGTACGAAGGTTAATAAATGACATTTTGCAATCTGAATTGACAGCTGTAAAAAATGAACTGACAAATATAGCAACAAATGACGTGGGGGACATATACTGTACTATGAGTTCGAGCAACTAAGATCTCTAACCTCGTAGACTTGACAATGAATTCGAAAAAAATAAAAACAAATAAAAAAATTAAGTGAGATCCATCTCCTTGAGTAAGAGTGGCCGAGAGAGCTGAGAAGTTGTCTGACGGGGTCTGTAGGAGGGAAGCAGATGTAGTAGAGTGAATACCCTTACAAGAGCGGCTATATTTAGGGTCATAGGTGAAGCAGAAGAATCTGTGGATGAAACGAAGTACATGAATGTCAAAGAGTGAAAGAAAGTGTTTGAGGAATTCTTTTGGTGAAATGAAAGTGAGATGTTCTCATAGAGGCTGAACTTTTGGGGTTTGTGTTGAGTGAGAATGTTTTATGGAAGAAGTGAAGATGCTCGTGTAGAGTTGTAAGAGCTGGCTGGTGTCTTTGTGAAGGTAGAAGTGCAGGATGTCAAAAGATAAAGAATGGCTTATGGTCACTGAATAGGCAGGTGTTCTAAGAGAAGGAAGGGTGTTAACTTAGACGGAGAGGGTGCATAGCGTTGGAGGATAAGGGTGTAAACTGTGGACAGGTAGGATAGTACATTGCTGAATAGAAAGGAGTGAGACGTTTGGATAGTAGGGAAAAGGACGTTTGTAAAGAAAGTGAATAGGATCAGTGGAGGAAGAGAGTAAGGGATAGCCTTGTGGGAAGTGGTGAGGGGACAACTTTAACGAGGAAGGTGTTGATGTCCTTAAAAGTGGGAGGAAGGTCGAGGAGCTCTCTCAAGAAGGAAAAGAGGAGAATAATGGGTGGGATGGAGGGGAGTGGGAGAGGAGATATGGATGAGGAAGGGGGATAGGGAGGGGTGGATGGATGGCAAGGGGGATATAGGGGATAGTCAAGTATAAAAGACGGTATAGTACAAAGGAAGGAGGATATGGCCCATGAACGAGGGGAAGGAGGGACACCCATAAAAGAGGGGAAGCACATTGAATTAGGAGGGGAAAATGTTGTAGGTGGGGTGGAGGGAGAGGGGGGTAGGAGCGTCCGAAGGGGTAAAGAAGGGTCAGAATGGAGAGGAAGGGGTGGGGGAAGATCTGGTGCCCGATATCAAAAACTTCTGTGTTCGTAAGTCTAGAATTGCGCTGAAATATTCATGCTAAAAAACTTCCCAAAAGAATAATGTCTTTTATAGAATTTTTGATAAATGAATGTCAAAAGTTTAGTGATAACTCTGAATAATTAATATCATTTTTAGAATACCTAATGGTCTATAATATTTATTTTTCTTCCGACAATATACAGTATATTTGGAATGATAATTGAAATATGAAAATATACGTTATATTGGATAGTTTTAACAGCATATTTTTTTCACTAAATATAAATTATGGCTGAGCCTTAAAACTTTTTCCCGATACGCTTACTGGAATGAAGGCGAGATGCGTCAATTATTAACTTAGTAAAGGAAAAGTTATCCGTACAAATTTTATGACATGCTCCAATTACGAATTAAAAATAATTCTTTATCAAAAAGGTGGTATTTTTTCTTTATGTTCCCTGGGGTTAACACACTGACCACACGCACAATATTAACATTTGCATCAGAATTTTAGTTTCCTCAGTATCCACTGCCAGCACAACTTAGTCTCAACTATTACTTTACATACCTCACGGAGACACAAACTATTCACTAAGGAAACAGTATGTAGTGTACTGAATTAAGAGAGAAGGTTCTCCTTTAGCAGGAAGACGGCATCCAGAGCGGCCACAACTTGGTACAAACGCTGTATTAAAGATGGACGTCTTTGAATTCTTACGATAAACTCAGAATATATTACAGACAAACACCGAAAGAAGCTTCCGAATATTAACTGTAAAATTGAGTGGATCTAAAAATATAAAAACGAAGTATTTATCACTCACGACCAACAGCGACGATATTCTCACACCAGACAAAATTAATTAAAACAGAGGAGTTGGTCGCTCACGACCTCTCCTAACTGTTGTCATGAGGACTCCGCATCTCCGGGTCTTATCCAGCTTATTCTAATTACTACAACTTCTTTGTCTAGAAGTTAATTTCAGAGGACACGTTCCACCGTTGGTAGTCTATGGTTATTATCAGAGTTTCCACCCTCTCTCTCTCTCTCTCTCTCTCTCTCTCTGCTAGGTCCAGAATTACTGCCACTGAGTGAGTAGAATGTTTTATAAAGTTCTTTTTTTTTTCGTGTATTTTATTTGAAATATGAAAATGGAGAGGACTAAAGGAGTGGGACAGCATCAAAAGCGTGGCAGTGTGAGAGAGTCACACGTGGAAGTTTGTCATGTACAACCCACCGGGACAAATGGAATAGCTGAGTGCTGACACCAAACATTCCTGGACCCGAGTTTTAATTTTTCAGGTTTGCTGTGATTTTGTGAGAGGTGGTAAAGGAGAGTGAGGAGGAGTAGAAGGAGATGGAGGGTGAAGGAGGAGGTGGTGGAGAAGGTGGGTAAGGGTACGATGAGGAAGAGGATGTAGAGAAGGAAAAGGAGAGAGAGGAAAGGGCGATGTGGAGAAGAAGAAAGTAGAGTAGGAAAGAGAGGGGTAATTAAGGGTAAAAAGGAATGGGATAAGGATATGACAGGAAAGAACAAAAGAAGATGAAGTGTGAAGGAGAAATAAAAGACGTGAAGGAATAAACTGACCAAAGAACAACTAATTTATCTCTTGTGACTATACTGTATGTACTTGATGAATGGTTTGTTCTCATTATATACTGCGTTTGTGAAATGGGCTTAGTGGTTGATTTTTTAGTGGTTTAAAAATGTAAATTGACTTAAAAAGAAGTAAATATAATTGTTGATAAAGTCCCCCATTAAAATACCAACAGAGAAAACGAGTCAGATGGTCTTCCCCTCGTAGCCTCCTCCAACAAGTTTTAGAAGAGAATAATTACCCAATATAAAAACATCATCCTCAAAAGGCTTTATGATGTACGGTTAAATGACTGAACAGATGAAACCGGTGTGGTGACGTATAAATTGTTCTCATAAAAGAGGACTTGTAAAATACTTAAGATTTTAAAGGGATAGCAATAATAATATCTGTAAGAGGGGTAGGCAGGAGGCAGGGGGGGTAGGAGGGGGTCAATACATACCATCTATTCAAGGAAGAGTGAATGTTGCTGGCAGGATTGTACACAAGAGATCCTAACAAGACAGAATTTAGAACTGAGTTTCCAAAGATATCGATAAACGCTTCCATTCGGTGAAACATCCACCATGAAGGCAAATGCTTGAGAGTTTTCTGAGAGTAGTAAAAATTCATTGAGAGAGGCCATAAAGAGCGAGAAGACCGTAACATGAGCAGCTCAGGCGTAGTGGCTAATAAAACAAACAGGAAATAACGTGATACTCGGAGTTGGAATAATGAAAAATGGATGACTGTTTACGCCTCAACCATTTTTGTTTCTATATTTATTTATACTGAAAGTGTAAATGCTTTATATGAATTCACAGATTATTTTATTCAGTAAGCTTCTAATTTCGGATTGTTATTTTATTTATTACTTGATATATTTCTCACCACAAACTCTAGAATTTTTCACCTCAAATTCTGTAAAACAAAACTAGTTTAACATTCTAAATTTAGTATTTCTCAGTCTGTAGGGTCAGTCTATAGGGTCGTTCTGTAGAGCCGCTGACGTAACTTCCCGTATAGTCTCTCTCCTTTAGATTGGATCAAGTTAAAAAGAGTGACGAATAAAAATTTAAAAAAAGAGGAAAAAACAGAGACTGGGAAAACAATGCTTCGCCCTGTGGAAGAGGATCACAACTTTATGTTCACACGCTGTGTATTGTATAAGTGTTCGGTTGCTCGAGTACAGGTTGTACGTGACGCTATACCAATATAAATATTTTCGCGTCTTTAATACTTTGTCTCTCCCTGTCCCTCTCTCTGCCTCTCTCATACCCTCTCTCTCTCCCGTACTCTCTGTCTCTCTCAGGCTGCATGTATCCGGTCGTGGGCCACATGTATCCAGACACAAAACAATATTTCTCCGGAAAAATGTAGTAAGCATTTGAACAAAAGCAATATTCACCTGGACACAGACAGCATGCATTCCACAGTGGCAATATGTATCTGGATACAGACAGCATGCTTTCACAGAGGCAATATGTGTCTGGATAGAGACAACACGTAATCCGAACACCAAATAATACGTACTCGGTGTCGTCTAGCCAGAAAGGGGCACAGTAATAAGGTACGATCCAGAAATTCCTTGGACCTTCCCTTTTTTCCGTGCTGCAGCGATAAGCACTGCAGTGCCGGGCAAAAGACCCAATTACCGGCTTCCGGGGGAGCCTGGGCACACAGCAGGTAGTAATTAATAGCATTGCGCGACCTAAACGTTTCTCCCAATTAGAGAGAATCCCAGGTCTCCAACCCAACCTCGGGCGGGAGGGCAATAAGGCCTGGTGGCGAGGGTGTCCTTGTGGGGGAGGCAGACCATAGTGCTGGTCTTCCCTCACGTTAACCATTATACCTCAGTCCCCTCTAATATTAACAGGCATACTTGTACACTCCCACACACGTGCCTATTAGATATTATATTTGCTGCACGAAGAGACGAGCAAAACAAAACAAAACAAAAAAAATGGAGGAAAATTATGTGCAAAGATATAGTTCCCGTCACGAGGTGAGGCAAAAACAGTAATTGTTTTTGATAGTGAAGTTAAGTAGAGAGTTGACAGACGACAAATATGACTAGATTTCACGATAATTTTATAACGTGAGTTGTATGAAACAGAAGGAAAAAGACAACAAAGGATGAAAATTAAATGAAGAAGTTGAAAGTAAGAGTTGGGTGTTTGATTAGTTACTTATTTTTTGGAAGGCGAGACTTAAAGAGGGAGAGGAGAAAGAAAATTATCTGGAAACTGAGTTAAGCAATTATAGAGTTGCTTTAATTCCTATTCCCAGAGACATTGTAGTTTATACAGGTTGGAAATAAGAGCGAAATATGATGCTAAGGATAAACCAAGGAGATAAAGGAAGGGGAAGCACAGGTGTATATTAAATTGCGTCGGGTCAGGAAGGGTGTGAGAGACCACCAGAGGTCCATTGTGTTGTGGTGGCACCGAGTAAATCACGGCGCGGGGGGGGGGGACGTCTCTGAGGGGAGAAGAGGAAGGGGGTGGTGAGGAGGTTGTAGGGGGAGGAGGTGTACCCGCTGGCCATCTCTTTTCCCCACACTCTAGCACCACCACTAGCTAACCTGACCCGAGACCCGTCCTCCTTTAACCAAAATCTGCCCCAGCGTCCATAAATAACACCCACGTCGACAGCCATAACCACCTGAGAAGTACCAAACATCGTCTATGTCCGTAGCTACAGTATACAATAAGGCCAACGTCCATAAACTACGCTTATGTACTTAACCATATCCGACACTATTAATATGTCTACGTACACTATTATACTTAGCTCCTACGTCCATAAGAACCATACTAACGCCCAATACATTACTATACTTAAAGTCCATAACTACGACAACGTTCATAACTACGCTCACGACAACAGCTGTTACACCACCACTACCGGCCTGGACCATTTAGCACGACCGTAACGAAGGAGAACTTTGTCGACGAGTGTTGTTAATGGCAAAGCTTCCCAGGACGGTCTTACCCCCCCCCCCCTTCTACATTCTACCCCTCGCTTCCCTTCCCCACCCCTCTCCTATATTCCCTCCCTAATTCCCCTATGTCATCATCTTCCTGGTGAAGACTTACTAACACTCATTAAGACACACGAAACTCTTTTACCCCACACTGAGCACGCGATTTGTGGCCTCAACTATGATGGCCTCTGTAGTTCTGGCCTCGGAGGTGGCCCTTATTGTGTGGCTCCGTAGCGGCCTCTATAGTGTGACCTCCGTGGTGGATTCTGTAGTATGGCCTCCGCTTTAATCATGGCCCCCGGCTTATAGTGGGGTCCCACTGCCGGCATAGCAAGACCCACGCTGTAGACACTATTCAGGTGTTTAATTTGGACAGCAGGCACACGCTATGGTCAGGCACACACAGTGACCAGGTACAACGTGTAATCAAGTATAATGAATACCCTCATACAAGGTATGACCAAGTACACACAGTGACCAGGTACAAGGAATGATCAAGTACACACAATGGCCAAGTATTTTGATTTCCTAGTAATATTTTTCGTATCTGGCCATCGTTTGTATTAGGCTTACATATTTTCTTGAAATGTGAAATCCGTAAAGATGCAAAATTAGACGCTGATGATCTTTATGGTAAAACTGCGTCCTAAAGCTTTTGCACATCATTAAATCCGTGGTAATGTTTTGTCAGAGCTCCACGATACACAACAATTATGAACTGGTTGTGACTTGGAGCGGAGAAGAGAAAAAAAAGCCTTGAAGGTCGGCTGGTGTTATTAAAGCAGAGAATGAAACCAAGAGAAAAACCTGTATATTGAGAACCAAGAACCACTTTTTTCTTCTTCCTTCATTTTCTCCTATTGTTCGGGTTGTCTAGCTCTTATTACACCTGCTCCCATCCCTCTTATCACATCTTCCTATTTATCATATACTTGTTTTACCCTTTCATCACCCCTCTCTCTCTCTCTCGTTTTCCTATCATTTCCCATGCCCCAACCACTGCCTCTACCTCTTCGCTTCCCCCTCCCACCTCCTCTCTTCTTCCCCTTCACACACACACATACACACACACACACACACACACACACACACCCTTTCCCACCAATAAGAAGAAAACACACACTTACTCTTGAGTTACATTCGGCCGTACCACTCGACAGCCCAGCAGCAAATTCTGATCTAGCGGCCACCCACTTCTGCTACCAAAAAGTGAAAGAGGATATATTGGTTTCTGGCCGCCATTACCTCCCTCGCTTCTGTTTGATATACAATATACAAACCGGTCGAGATTTACTGGGGGTTTTACCTGGGTTTGCATCGAGGGTGTCTGGTCTGAACACCGGGGAGGGAGAGAGAGACCCTGCCCAGGACGAATATTTATTGGGTAAGGGGTAGAAAGGGGAGAACTCAACTCTTCATCACTGGCTGTCCCGAAAAAGAAAGAATTCGGTTGTTGACTGGTGTTGAGGTGGGGAATTTTAACACTTGATTTATAGCGCATCTGGGAGAATACAGGGTCATTAAAAAAGAATACCCAGATTTTATAGTATGTTATTATTTAAAATCTATTCTATAGGTATTCTTTTTCGATAACCCTGTAGTGCATCAACTTGGCCTCTGGAGTGTTGTTTTGGTTTCTGAGGCAAAACTTAAATCTTGACTCTAATTTGATTATCGGGAAGATATAGCTGGCGATAATGTGTTTCCTCCGGTAATCACTTGAGGTGTTTACTACTGATCGCTCTTAAGGGGATGAATCTATTGGTGAGCGTTTCATCTCTTTGTGGTTAAGTGAGACAACTTAGTTCTTATTACTGGTCTCTCATGAGTAATACAGATATTGCATTTTTTTTTAAAGGGCATTTAGAGTTTTTGCTGTTATTCCGTCTTAAGAAAAGTCTGTCAGTCTATTATATACCACTTCTAAATTAACCTTTACCAGACGATTAATTTAGCTGTCATAGAACAAAAAACTATGTTATTGTCTATCATGGTTTTTGAGGAAGAATACTACCCCCCCTCCAACCCCCCCACACACACACATACTCATAAAGACACAGACAGTCATGATGGATCTGTCACCACATCAAAGTTCATCACTTGTTGTGTCTGACAAATATTGTTATCTTAATAAAACTTGATTAATTTCCATGAGCAATGTATCATAACGACATTGCATTATTAATAAAGCCATGAGATTGTCTTAAAAACGCACTAACAAGATTTCTCATAAAACTCTGAGGCAATATAGCCGCGAGGCTCCTCGTCCTCTTTCATAAATCGCTCTAGGATGAACATACGAATAAAAAATGAGAAAGAAAATTTAAGCCCATATATATATATATATATATATATATATATATATATATATATATATATATATATATATATATATATATATATATATATATATAAGACATTTTCAGACTAAATAAAAGTATTTCGTCATTACACCATAATACAGTACACACTCTTAAGGGCACAACGTGTGAAAGTTACTTCTAAAAAAACAAGAACAAATAAAACTGACAGATTTTGTAAATTTTGAAAACAAAAAAGAGTGGTGAATCTCGCCTAGAACCGTCAGAAGTTGTTCATTTTTCATATTTAGAGAGGAAACATTGGCTCCTGCCCGAGTTTTCGGGATTTGCTTGACTCCAAACCTTCATGAGAGTATCGCCCTTCTGCGTCCGCTGCAGTAGAGGTATGATTCAAATTTAGAGAGTTTATTCTTGAAGCATCAGTCTTAGTGAAGATATTAAGTATCAGTGTGAAAATTTCAGACATATAAGTGTAACCTACGGGTAGTGTGGACTCTTTTATGGTAATTATATCACTAAAGCAAGCATAAACAGATTCAGAATTACAGTACTAATAACCTTTACTATAAATAAAAATACATAGTCAAGATGTAGCAGTAATGGACTGAGCTTGACAGTGTAACAATAAAAATAAGTCATATATATTAAAAGTAACTTACTGGTGTTGCCTTAAGCGAGGTGGCCAGTCATACCTTTACAACTATTAAGCTTAATCATTTACACATTCACACAGTAGTCGGCGGAGGAGACGAGGTTAAAATTTATTAACTGAGTGAAAATTTCATTATATCATAAAAATCACAGAAAATAATAAATAAGTCACACGCTAAAATAAAAAAGGAAACGAAATGAGTAGAAGTTAGAAACGCTACAATGCAAAAAAAAGTCAAGAAAATAAATAAAATAAAAATTAATACAAAAAAGCAATATAAATAAGTAAAAAAATAAAAAAAATATCACAAAGAAAAATATATAATAAAGTTTGAGATAATAAAGAGATTTGAGAGGAAGTGAGGAAAAGGACTTGAAGAATTAGTTGCCTTTGTCTCCCAGGATGGTCGTGTTGGGTGCTTCAGGAGGCGGCGTCCTTACTCTGGTGTAATATAGAACACCTTCTCCTCCTCCGGCCTCTATTACTTTCCACTGTTACCTCCCGCAGTTTCTATTATTTCTTTTATAATACTTTCCACTTCACCTTTTCATTTTTACCACATGCAACATCTATTACTTTCTTACTATTACTTTCCATGTTTACCTTTTGCCGTCTCTATTACTTTCCTCTATTACTTTCCACCATTACCCCTTATAACCTCTATAACTTAATACTTTTCTTCCTAAATCCTCTATTACTTTTCTTAATATTGCCGCCTCTATTACTTTCCACATTTCCTCCGTAGTTTCTCAAGTCTTCCTCCTCCTCGTGTGTTGTGGTTCCATTTATTTTTTCCATTTCTGTTCTTTTACCAACGTCTTTTTCTTCTTAATTCTCTCCATATTTCCTTCTTCTTGTGTGTCTCTTTCCACTTCTCTTTGCAGTTGTTGACCTTTACATCTCCACCTCTCTTTTTTGTCTTTATTTTTATTTTTTTCCTTGTATGGTATTTCTTCTTCCTCTTTCCCACGTGTTTTACTTTTACATTTCTTTTTTTCCTTTGTTTTCTCTTTCCATGTGTTTACTTTTATATTTATTTTGTTTTCTATTTGTTTTTTATCCACGGTTTGATCTTCGTCGCCACCCATCTCTCTTCCCCTTCTCTCCCCTCCTTCATCCCCATCTTGTTAGTCCCTCCTTCGCCATCCACCTTCCTTCCCTCCCTTCCTCGTTCGTCACGCTGTCTCCTCTTCTCCCACCTTCACGTCTCACCTGCCCGAGCCTCTACCCCAATTTACAGCCTCTCCCTGATCCCTCCCTCATCTCCCCCATAATCTCCCTCTCGTTACCCCATCCCTCACCACCCGTCTCCTCCTCCTCCTCGCACCCTCTCCAGCACACCCCAGCTCTCTACTGTCCCTCACCTCTTCCATCTCTTCATCATCCCTCCTTCTCTTTCTCTCCATTCATTTATCTCCCACTTCCTTTTTTCATTATTTACTTTTTCGTTACACCATCTTCAAGCTTCCTCTCTCTACTCTCTTTTCTCTCTTTTCTTTCTCCCTCGTCTCTCTTCTCCACTTCACACAGTCATCAGCACACTCTTCCTCTGTTATTCTCTCTGTTTGTTCTCCCTATGTTCTTTCTTTCTCATCCCCCCCATCTTTCTTCCCTCACACAATCTTACACAGTCTTCATCTACTCAGCTTCTCATCCTTCCCTCTCTACTTTCGTCTCGCTCTCCACGTCACCTCCCTCTCTACCCACCCTGTCTCCAACTCCAATCACCCCGCCGCTCTCCCCTCACCATCCTTTTCACCCACACCTCACCTTCCTTTTCTCCCACCCACCCTTCACCCCTTCTCCATCCATCAGCTTCCCTCTCCACCCACTCCTCACTTCCCTCTCCATCCACCGGCCTCCCCCTCGCTTCCTCGGAGATTCTCATGGATTCGAAATGATTTTTTTGGATTCAGCCGTCAAGATGCCGCTCGTCTTCTTTATTGGTCGTGGCTGTTGCGGACTTATCCTGCTTCCGGTCTTATTCTTGCAGATGTGCTTTTTCTCGAATATCATATTGGAGAGACTTGTGGTGTGTGTGTGTGTGTGTGTGTGTGTGTGTGTGTGTGTGTGTGTGTGTGTGTGTGTGTGTGTGTGTGTGTGTGTGTGTGTGTGTGTGTGTGTACGTACGTTGGGATATCGTACCACAAGAATATCTGCTTTGGTTTCGAAGTTGCCACAAAAGAGACGGGGGATGCCAGAGCAAGACATCATTTCGGTTTTCATTATTTCAATATTCAACGATACATCATCCTATGCTACACACACACACACACACCAAGAAGGAAAGTAACAACGGTAGGAAAAGAAGAAATAAAGTAGATAAGAGTAAGCGAGGATGAGGAAAGACTTTAAAAGGAAGTTAAAGCATGAAACGAAACTTAGAGAAAAATACATGGATAATAAGAAAAATTATAAAGTACACAGAAAAAGAAAAAAGATAGATGGAATAAAAACACAAGGGATGGAATGTACAGATTTAAAATGAATATGATAAAGAACAATTTAATTTGCAACACAGAAAGATGTAACCTGTCATGGCTCGTCTCCCCAAGCCTGACGAAGTTCTACAGCCCCCCCCACCTTCCTCCTCCTCCAGATCATCCTCGGCACTGCTGATTTCATTATATCTTTTGTCTAATTGTGACAAACTTAATAGAGATTTACCTTATGCTGATTAATGGCGAGAAATGCTGAGACGCGTGTGTGTGTGGCAGTCGGTTAGTGCTAATAAAAAAGCATTAGACACACACACACACACATACATCAATACATATGCAGTAAACACCTCCACACAAAGATACAAATATAAACCTCCTATATGTAATCATAATCACATACAGTCACTACAATATCCACAGAAAAATACGAAGAAAACAGAAACCTTACATTACAAAAAGTTAGAGAAAGAAAACAATATATATATATATATATATATATATATATATATATATATATATATATATATATATATATATATATATATATATATATATATATATATATATATATATATATATATATATATATATACTATGTTGGGCTTTTCTCCTGTCGGGGGTGTACCCAAGGGCCTCTACACCACAAAGCCTCTCCATCAAAGCTCCTTCCCCATTTGCTATCCTTATCTCCATCTTCTTCACCATTCCCTCCCTTCCATCTCTTATTAGAGGCACATAAAAGCTCCAGCCAGCCTCGTCTGTGTATCTTAATACACCTTTACAGCAGAGTGAATGTTACCCAAACAGATATGCATCTACATACACGCACACACTCTTTCTCCCTCTCTCTCTCCCTCCCCCTCTCTCTCTGTCCCCTCAGGCTTACGTTCCATGACACTGTTACTTCCCTCTCTCTCCTCAGGCCAACATCCTTTGACCTTGTTTTATCCATGTTGTGTGACTCTCCTCTCTCTCTGGTTCCCTCTCTCTTCCTCCCTAACAACATCCCTAATATACAGGCAAGCACTGAAGCCAAGGTGTCTTCTAGCGTAAACTAGGGGCACAGAAGATCATCTCCCGACCTACCATATGTCAGCCATAAAGAAGATTTACCTGTAATAGAAGCTACTATGATCTGCTTACTACAGCTTAGTTAAGCTTAGGACAGTTTTGGTGCCCCTTAAGGAGGATCAGTCCAGCTTGTTTATACTTTGTGAACTTTTCCACATGTTGAGGTAGTTTGTCTTGCTTAATAAAGATAATGCGGATTTAATACGCCTGTGACACAACCGTAAATCACTGGAAGGTTGTATTATTATTATTATTATTATTATTATTATTATTATTATTATTATTATTATTATTATTAGTAGTAGTAGTAGTAGTAGTAGTAGTAGTAGTAGTATTATTAGTATTATTATTATTATTATTATTATTATTATTATTATCCATCATATTTATATTTGTATTTTTTGTAGCTTAAGAATAATTTACATATGAAGACTAAAATATTTTTTTTTTACATCGTGAAAAAAAATGAATTCGCCTCTTTAATTGTGCCTGGTAAAGGATGCTGTGAGTTGACTGTATGTTTACATTTAACAATACTGTATACAGACCAAGTGCAGGGAATGCTTTGCTCTTATCTCCAACAAAAATTTCTCAACCCATGATTACTTAGAATATAACTCTCCTAACCTCGCTTTATGGTCACGTCATGAAGTCATAATTTAGAAATAATTTGATCTAAGCAACATATTCCACTCTCCAGAGGTTTACTGGGACACACACACACACACACACACACACACACACACACACACTAAGAATATTAATGCACAACTTTCATTTGCTTAAAACTTCCTTCACCCTCACCACCATCTCACGGACAGCAAGTACATCATTACTCCTCCGGGCCGTTTAGGAATTGAATCCAAAACCTACATGGTAAAATATTACTTTCCTCTTAACGCTACTACTGAGATTGGAGACGCGAGCAAAACGATTTTTTCCCCGTTTTTTTTTATCCCTTCCCCCGAGATGCCATAAGGTAGAGTACCTCCCTCCTTCCTGTATCAGACGTAGACTAATGTGTCCTCTTAGCTGATGTTGCCAGTCACTAGTGTGTGTGTGTGTGTGTGTGTGTGTGTGTCTTCCATTAGTCATATCAAAATAGTCCTGGATGTATATAAACAAAGATTAGGATGAATACATTACTCATTTATAAATATCTAAGTGGGGAAAATTTCATCAAACGTTCAATGAAAAAGAAAATTGATAAGAAGAAAGTGGAAACCCTGGCGATTTTTGAGACTAATTTTTATGTCTCTAGTGAAAGGGTGTTCGTCAGTCTAACAGTCTTGCCCACTGGACCAAGACGAGCGTAACCTTTAAGATAGGTCATGAGTGAGTGATTTTTAGGGCAGTATCTCTTGGGTGTGTAGTACGACCACTCCCTACGACTTTCAACCCCCGACATCCTCTATGACTACTCCCATCGACCATCTCCACGACCGGATCCCCCCCCCGACCATCCCCACGACTAAATTCACGATCACCTTCAAGACCACCTACACGACTACCTCCACGACCACCTACACGACTACCTCCACGACCACCTACACAACTACCTCCACTACTGACTGTATTACTCACTATCACTTCAAGACGGCGCCGTAAACCACCAGAACGACTACTTGTGCTGATGGCGGCGTTTTCTCTTCCATGAACCACAATCTCCTGCCACTCACACACATAATTCCAGTATATGTGTTTTTCTTGATAATGTGCGAAAGACACTTTGTTCAGTCATGTTATGTGGTATTAAAAAATGAAGAGTTTTGTCGCCTCGTACTTATCGCTACTCAAACTGATAAACTTCAGAGATAAAAACACGACTTTGTACTCTAACGTTATGATGATTCTCGCATCGCAAAACCTCGTGAATCTTTTCTTAATGAGATTCAAACAAATAGTCGGCCATTACCATACTTGGAAACTATTGACACATTACACATTATTGCTTTCTGTTTCTGTTCACTAAAAACATTTATCTTAAGTCGACTTAATGTAGGTGAAATATATAATAACTTTTAGTAAGTGGTACTGTCCCCAGCTGCCTTACATTGTTAAGACCGAATGGAAAGTTGCTGAAAAATTAATGAGACAAAAGTTACCCAAATCTTAGTGTGCACCATAAGTTTGAATGACTTTTAAGAAATAGGAGAACCTACTTACAGTTACCTTTCAACCTAGTTATCCTTCTTTGAATATAATAATGTACACAAACACACACACACACACACACACACTTAGTAGAAGAATTTGAAGTAGCAAAACGCCTGGACAAACTAAAATTAAAACGCTCTACCACCCCCATTGACTTACCAATGAAACTCTTCAAGGAGTTCTCCCCGGAGCTTGCTAAACCCCTATGCTCCATCATCAATGCTTCTCTCAGTCAAGCCAGATGCCCAGCTGACTGGAAGACCTCTTATGTATCACCAGTGCCCAAGTCAACCAGTCCACAATCCTTAAATCAGCTACGACCTATTGCAATCACCCCAATACCCAGCCTAATCTGTGAAAGCTTTGTGTTCGACTGGGCTTATGCTGATATTGCAGGAGTCGTAGACCCTCAGCAATTTGGCAACATGAAAACTTCCTCCACCACTCACTGTCTTGTCAGCTTTCTCGATTACATATACCGCCATCTCGAGAAACGAAAAACGTCTGTAGCTGTCGCCTTCATTGATTTCACTAAAGCATTCGACCTAGTCGACCACAATATAATCATCAACAAAGCTATTGACCTCGGGCTTCGGAGAAGTCTTATACCATGGCTTACAGACTTCCTCAGTGACCGACGCCAAGCTGTACGCTTCCGAGGGCTGTCTCCACCTTTCAGTCACTCACCTGTGGCGTCCCCCAAGGCACCAAGATGGGACCACTCTGCTTCCTTATGCTCATCAATGATGCCCTAAGAGAAACCCCTGCTCGCTGGAAATATGTCGACGACTCCACCATTGGGATCAGCGTCAACAATTCTGCTCCCAACTATACCGCCCTTCAGGATTTATTGAACAGTCTCCAAAACTGGGCCACCAACAACCATGTCACCATCAACCATACCAAGACCATGGTTATGCACATCAACCTCTCCTCCGACATTGTCCCACCTCCTTCCATTACTCTAGGTCCGAACACACTCCAGGTTGTAGATTCCACGAAGCTCCTCGGCGTCACCATAGACAACAAACTAAATTGGAAACCACACGTCAGTGAAGTTGTCAAATCCTCCAGTTTCCGTCTCCACCTCCTCCGCCGACTCAAGTCCCTCGGAGTTCCTGCACCCGAGCTCCTCAGTGTTTACACAACATTCATACTTCCAAGCTCACCTATGCCTCCCCACCTGGTCTTCCTCCCTAAATGCCACACAACGTAAACACCTAGAAAAGTGCAAAAGAGGGCATGCAAGATTATTCTCTCCCTTCCTACTCCACATATCAAGAAGCGCTCAACACACTGACCCTTTCGACTCTCACTGACCATCACCACGACCTCATCTGCAAATTTGGTAAGAAGCTTCTACACCATCCTCGACACCGGCTCCTACTACCACCTGAGATCCCTAGCCCGAGAATTGCTGTTCGACACCACAACCGCATCCAGCCCATACGTGCACGAACTGATCGCTATAAGAACAGCCCAGTCCCAACCATTGTAAAAATTATCAATAACTTGTAATAAACCAGTGTATTCACTCCCAGTAAACACTACTCCTTGCACTGTCACTATGTTGAAATGAACTGTAGTTTGAGCTTTTCCCCATCTAGTTATTATATGTCTTATTTGTGTCACTTATGTTACTTGTATATTATTTGTAATTCGAAACCCATTCCCCAAATATGTAACTGTATATTTTCAGCCTTCTGGCTGCCAAGCTCTTTCAATAAACCGTTAATTATTATTATTATTATTATTATTATTATTATTACACACACACACACACACACACACACACACACTTTATTAGACGCGAGATTCAACAAGGTTCGTGAGATACAGTACATAAAACAAACTTGGATTTTCTATAACATTTGTACAATTTATATATACAAGTACCGGTAGGTATAAAGAACATCAAACAGTTTGAGGTAATTACCAAATATAACAAAACAAGTAACAGAGGTATTCAACAAACACTCCCCTGACAGAAGCAACAAAATTCCAGAGTGCGTGTCCTCAGCCACTCATATACTATACTGTAATGTACTTCTCCATCCCCTTCCTCCTCCTCCTCTACACCCTCACTGGTCCCGCCCAACTAAACTGGTCGCGGTTATAGTGGTCACTTAGTCGGAATTGCACCCATTCTAAAGAGAAAACATGTCGCATTTAACGGCAGTAAAAGCCTTTCTTGGATGCCTTGAGTTGCTTGGAGAAATACTGACTATATTTTTGGTGGTGTTCTCTTCGTTTGTTCTCCCTGAGTGTATCTGTAATACTGAGAGAGAGAGAGAGAGAGAGAGAGAGAGAGAGAGAGAGAGAGAGAGAGAGAGAGAGAGAGAGAGAGAGAGAGAGAGAGCTAACAACGTCACAGGTAGAGGCTGACGTATTGTTTATATCGTGTAAGGACGGCGGGTCGTATCCACCATCACGATGTCTTTTTAAACCAAATACTAATTAAGATACTTCAGTGATATCCTCTGTGGTATACTAACATCCAAGGCAGGTCCAGTGATATCATTATAATGCTTCACAACAACTAAACAATAACAGACACGGTGGAAACCATTTAACTAGAAATAAAGCGGAACAAAAACGGACGTCGACTACATTTCATTAAGCTGTATGAGCTCACGTTATTAAAAGTTTGTACAGTACACTAGTTTATTCATTTATTTAAAAAAGTAAAATTTTATATTTGAGTATTCTGAAAAACAAAATTATTACAATAGCTCAACAAATAACGCCCCAAAGTTTATGAAAATATATAAAGTTTCAGCGTCAGTAGTGTTGGGTGGTTAAGCCCATGTGTTATTAATTACTATATTTCATTACATAAAAGGGAAGAAGAGGGATGACTAATCAGGAATCGGAAAAATTTATGACAAAAGTTATTTCGAATTGTTTCGTCATTTATCACTTTATGTCTCTATTTAGGCATTCTTTATCGATTCTCATCATAAGAATTTCAGCATCATCGGTGTAAAGATGAAGTAATGTTATGAAAATCTCATGACCTAAAGAGTTTATCAATGAGCCGTGTCAAGGCCTTATATATTTACCTAAACGTTACTGACAACAAGCAGTCAACCAAAACAAAAAACGGCGAGATGTCATTCACTACTCTTCCAAATTCTTTTATACTTTTATTTCATAGCCTCATAAAAAACTTGGGTTGTGATGTGTAAGCCATTAAGTTTTTCCTGGTTAAATAATGCGAGAAAACGTATCATTATATCTTTACTTCACCTTGTGTTCATATATAATGTTATCTGGTACACAGTATAAACACCTTCAAAGCTCGTGTGGTGATCATTGTGTTGACACGTGGCTCAGTTCACACTCATGAACCACAGTTAAGGCGCATTATACTCACCAAGGTCATGCATACAACCAACACACACTCACAGCCGAGAGTCATGTAATATATCCATGACACAGCTCATACATGGCGCTATATACCTCTTATTACAGCTATCATGCACGAAACCAACTGTAAGTAGACCTTACGCTTTCTCTTATACACACTTCTTCTGCACATATTTCCGATAACTTTCCCTTTATGAACAACCAGACATACCTGAAGACTCCGACATTTAACAAGTGTGTAAAGGATTGGTAAATTATATCAGGGTAGTGTATGGCCCGGTGGAGGGTCAGAGGTATGTTACACAGGTACCGGGCTCTAAGGCGCCTTACTGTTTGATGCACATCTCTCCTGTTTCTCGCTCCAAGTCAAAGGCTCAAGGATTTTATGTAAATATGACCGAATATATGAAATATTCATCTCAAACATAAACCGGCACAAGAAAGAATCACATTATATATTTGTATGTGTTTACGCGTATGTATTTGATATTGTATTCACTCATCCCGCATCAAGCAGTAAGGGGCTTGAAAGTTTAAAATCTGTGTGTGTGTGTGTGTGTGTGTGTGTGTGATAATCTACCACATGTTTTGTCTAATACGTTTGTCTTTGCAGCAAGTGCTATTACAGGTTTCAGTATATCATATGGGCCCTGCGACAGGAGTTAAGGCCTCCAGCAGGTGCCAACATTTCCCCACACAACTTCACTACCGGCGGCCGCAGCCTTCAGTGACCCCGTGGCCCCGGTGACTCTTGTTTAAGTGTTTCGTATTCGGGCCAGACGCGCGCAAGTTTACGGGCAGCCGGCGACGCCTCGCACCAGATTCAAAAGGAACCAATTATACTCCTCAAAGTTTTATTTTTCCCGTCCAGGAGTGGCGGTCCGGGGGCACCGGCACACCCAGCCCTCGGGGAGCTGTGTTTTTCACTCTGTTTTATCAGTGACTTTTTGGCTGTAGTATAGAAACATTGTGCTTTTCACTCTCTTTATCCTCAACTTTATCTGATATAAAGAAACATTATGTTTTTACACTCTTTTATCCATGACTTTATCTGTAGGGAAAGGAAATGGCGTTTTATATACGTCTGCAGTTTGTTCAAGATATTTATTTTGGGTCATGGAGTTTATGCTAAATATCTCTACCTAGCTGCAGGGATAATGGTGCCCTTGTAGAGCAAATACTTATGTAAATAATACGTCTTTATTTCCATTCCGTAGATAAATGTTTGAAGATATTTTGTCTTTCCCATTATATTGTCGGTTGTATCATAGATGAAGGAGTGTGGGTCGTGGCCCTGGTTAAACGCTATTCCTAATTCAGTTATGGACCGTAAGCAAAAACTATTAGTCGTAGTTGTCATGTATCGTGTGGTTATGTATTTTTCTGCGAAAACAGAACGACGGAAATTCACAGCACATCTGTATGAAGACCTCAGGTAAACACTCACGTATTTAGAGTTGTTAAAGAGGAGGAAGATGAGGAGGAGGGAAGACATCATTAAATAAACGGTATAAGGGAAAATGAATAATTGAGATATATTAGTGTAGGAGAGGATACAGAATGAGGCGAAAGGGGGAGGAGAGAAACATGGAGTGGTCAGCAGGGAAGAGAGTTTACGTAAAATGAGAGAGAGAGAGAGAGAAGTGCGTGCTGTAAGGGCGGGCCAGGCAGCTTGTGAGGGAACCCCTGCTTCACTCGGTCTGCTTTAAAGCTTGAAAAACGGGCGTCTGCGATGGGTCCGGAATAGACACGTATAGAGCAGAGATCCCAGGGCGACCAAGCTTGCCCCCAAGATAGACACAGCGCCCGGGATGTGTTCCAGAATAGTGTAGGGAACTTTTTCTCGATGTGAAATTGAATTTTGAAAAGTTGGCATTTCTTGGGCAACCGGAAACACAGCGCTCAGGATGGCAAAGTCGGGAGGATACGCTCGGGAGGAGGAAAATGAGAGAAGATGCATTTTCCTATTAAAACATGAATAACGTTGATGAACAAGATACGTCCTTTTATTAAATATACGAAAGACGAAATTAAGATAAATTGTCTTAAACAGAAATATGAATGCTGAATAAGGATTAAGGAGAGGAAGATTAAGTGGAGAGACATGGGTGGGAGAGTGACCGTGGAGAGACAAGGATCTCGCACCTTGTTATTTGGAGACGAGTGAGGAGGATGGTGGGACTCTAGATATGCTGTACACGGGAAATGTTCACACACATACATACACACACACACACACACACACACACACACAAAAGCCAGACTCGCTCCGTCGTCAAGAGAGAGAGGCCTACATTATTCAGAGTCGAGAGTAAAAGGTAAACAAAGAAGAGAAGCCGAGTAGTGTCACTCTGTGTGAATACGAGGCACGACTGAAGAGCCATACAAGCCTCCCTCCACGCCTACGTTGCTCCAAATTCGTGACGTCAGAGTTACCTAACGTCCCTTTCCGCCCAGGTACTTCCTAGACCTCCGCTTGAGCGCTAATCCACCATCCAGTTTCTCTTATATAGCTCCAAAACCTCCACGAGAGAAATATCCACCACTGATCCATACAAAGACTGAAGCACAATACTCCACATCAGATCTGTTACATAATCAACCTTCTCCACCCATGACAGCTTCAAAACCTCAACATCAGCGCTCTCCACCACCACTTCCTCCTCCACTAGACAGCTTCAACTCTCCCCACCTACGTTACAGGTCGTGAATAGGTCCTCGGGACTTCCTGTGACATAAGAGGTCCTTATTGATCCCCGGATTGTAAAGTCACTCTGCACACTCTCAAGATTTTTTATTTATTTTTTTATTTATTTATTATTTTACTTCTGGTGAAATTCGGATTGTATGTGACATTCGTAGAAGTATGATGACTGCTGGGTGGATACGTCTGTGTCATGACTCACGTGAGGGAGAGGCGAGGGTGAACCTAGTGATGAGAATTGGTTAAGTGAAGATAAGGAGTAAGGCTTTAATGTTAAGAAAATTATTTGTTGTAATGTGTTAACACTCAGCCTAACTTTCACTAGTGATGAGGATGTAGTTTCTTTTGTTACACTGTTAATGTAGGAGTTTCAGCATCTTAGGTCTTTAGTGACTTCTAATGATTCCTTAATTAAGATACCTTATCCCCTCGAGTACTATCACATTACTCCTTAATTATCCTGACACTATCCCTCGAGTATGATGTCCCAGCACTTTGAATACATTGAACCGTTCCCTCGAGGATAATGATATGGTTATTGGTGGGTTTAAGTCATCAAGAGCTTATAGCTCCTATATTAGACAACAACTGTTAGACAAGACACATTCTTTAAGAGTGGTGAATGTCTGTCTGTCTGTGTTTGTTTATGTTAATGTGCGGGTTGTTTGTCTCTTAGTACGTGTGTGTGTGTGTGTGTGTGAGAGAGAGAGAGAGAGAGAGAGAGAGAGAGAGAGAGAGAGAGAGAGAGAGAGAGAGAGAGAGAGAGAGAGAGAGAGAGAGAGAGAGAGAGATTACAAGACAATTGAAAAGAAACAGTTTAAAGTGTGTGGTGTAGCAGCTGAACAATGACTCGGGCAACACTGACCTACCGTAAAGTGTGACAGAGGTAAGGGAAAGGTTGTTTTTGTTTTCCTTTATAAATAGCTTCGGGTAGTTTCATAAGAAGAAATAATTTATCAAAGGTCAAAGTATAATCGAAGATGTCAGACGATGATATTAATGTCGAAGAATAAGTCAGTTTTAGCCAGTCAATCTGACACACCTCTGACAATTCAGACATGACTTTGGCAAAATGTATTAGAACATCGTCAACAGGCTCATCAATATGCGATTAAGAATTGACATGACTCGCCACTCAATAATGCCAACCAGTCTTATTATTTGACACCTGACACCTGGTGAATGACTTGACACATGTGTACGATAATATGATGCATAGTCATCACTCCTGTGTTGTTCTGAGCTTTATTTAACTTGCTCTAGTTAGCGAATTTAACAGAGAAATTACTGGTATTACATTACATAGACCAGTCTCTCTACACCGCTGCTACCCACTCCACCTCCTCCCTTACTTAACTACGGGGAAACATTGGATATGACCTCATTAACAACACGGCCTTCGAATATAATGGCGGCTCTACATACATTGCTATTACAAAAACACGAAAAAAAGTACATTGTATTATAGATTATAAACACAGTACACAACGTAAACAAAGTGATCAGGTGAGTACAAACAACATTCAGAGGAATTTCGTCCATTGGTTAATTAATGTGTGAGTTATTTGCCGTTACAAGCAGTTAATTCGCTCTGAGGTAATTGCCTGAATTTTGTTTTTCTCTCCTGTGGCTTGATTTCTTAAAAGTTTCTCCTCCTCCTCCTCCTCCTCCTCCAACTCCTCCCCCCCCTCCTCCTCTTCCTCCTCCTGTGACAGTATCTTGGCCTCAGCTGACTAAGACGACCCTCACGTACCATGTTTTCTCTACTTGATTATTGTCGTTGTCTCTTTACCTTCTTTTGCCATCTCTTGCTTTATTCCTTCCTCCCCCCCATCCTTGCCTTTTCTCTTGCATTCACGATTTTTCCTTTCTCTCGGATTATTTCTCTTCCTTCCCTTGCACGGACGATGCCAAAAAACAAGGTCCAAAAACTTCCGGAGTTCTATTTTAAACTTGTAATTTGGCCCTGACTTACACAGGCACCCTCCTCGCTGCCCACAAGACCACCCCTTCCTCCTCCTCCTCCTCCTCCTCCTCCTCCTCCTCCTTCACCTCCACTCGGGGCCATGTTTCAGCTCTTCCAATTACAGAATGTCGCATAAGGAAATCGAAATACCGATTTATGGCGACCCGTCCAGCATTTGGGGAAATTGAGAAACCAATTGATCAAGTAGCTGGAGGTCATCAAAGGTCGTATTAATATTCTCAATCGCCTCCATCAGCTGTCACTCTCCGACCAACAGACTCTCTCCTCCTGCAGCGATATTGCCGAAACAACTTTACGTTCTCCGCGAATGAGCAGTGAATGTTACGCTGAACGGCAGGAGTGGTCTTAAAACTCAGCTCCTTCGACAATGGCAAAATCAGGCCAAGCCATTTCCTCATCATGTTCGTTACGCCTGTCTTGCCTGCAACTGCACTCAACCAACCGCAAGGCAAATTTTTGTTTTGTTTGTCGTTTTATCCCAACATGTGATCATCGTCGACTCGTCCTGCTGGGGTGTGTTTGTCTGAGTGAGAGGAAGGCTTCGGTTACGTCGAGCCTTAAACGTCTAGAGTGGGAGGTGAGATGGACACTCCTTGACTCTGTGGTCTATAAACCGATGTCTTTCAACCACACACACACCAGAAAATCCGTGCCATATGTACGTGTGTGTGTGTGTGTGTGTGTGTGTGTACGTTTATGTGGGGTGAAAGTATATTATACTTCTTATGGTTTATGTAAGCCTACGTTGTATGTATGTTGTAAATGTGAATGTACAAGTAAGGTGTATGTGTGTGTGTGTGAGCGTGAGTGTATGTGCATGTGTGTTAAGGATCTCTGCAAGTAACTTCATAACTCCAGTACTCGCCAGTGAACGATCCCGGGTGGGTTTACTCTTTGTACCCTTGCCCTTGTGCATTTAGGAACACACAGTAAGTTGCACTTATCGATGATGGAACAATCCTCCGGTGGACTATCGTCCTGCCAAGAGTGAAAGCTAATGCATTAGCTGTTAAATGGTAAGATTAGGGTAATCAGTTTCATATATATATATATATATATATATATATATATATATATATATATATATATATATATATATATATATATATATATATATAATTCAGTTGCCTCTGAAGAAGTCTTGAATAAAGACGAAAACTAAGGTGATCCATTGTTTCCCTTTTCCCTGTGTGATTTTATCAAGATTTATCTTATCTACGTTTTCATTGTGGATCTACATGATATATATATACTGTATATATATACTTCTCATTCCTGTCATCAGCCCCGCCCTTATTCTACACTGAGAGAGAGAGAGAGAGAGAGAGAGAGAGATGCTGAGGCGCTGAAGTTGTTTACGGCTGGAGGAAATCTTCAATTTTTCACATACTCTGAAGCAAGAGTGTGTTTGTTAGCGGGAGGGAGATGAGTCTTTTGTCCGTCCTCCGCCAGAGGTTAGGAGCTGTGTGTAGTGTTGACACATCGGGAGGCTGCGTTATTACGGAAACCCGTGTATGTACAGGAGGCCCCACACACACACACACACACACACACACACACACACACACACACACACACACACACACTGTTACTGAGCAAGGTAAATTCATCAATTCAACCTTTAGGATAAAATTAAAGAATATTTTCAAGACCTGACCACCTAAAGTAGTGAAGTGATATGAACCATTGTGAACAACTCTTAATGCTATGATTCACTGCTATGATTCCTATCATTCCCATCATTCTTTGTGTTTCTGTGCCTCCTTGTTCCACCCCATACAAACATGAAAAAGGAGTTAAGACGATATATAAACAGAATATACGAGCTTACTGTTATGACGTTCGTGTTCCTTTAAAGTTAAAAACAAATGGGACTAAAAAGTTATTCCAGATGGCGAGCTTGTTTGTGTTGTGTCAGACCATGATGTAAATATAATCCATTGAGATAAATTATTTACCTTTGTATAATATTGCCTCACTGAATAATTAATTAGCCCACTGTGACTTTTTTTTCAATGTACCTAAAAAATTTATTCCCGTTTAAGAACCTGATTGTAGATATTTAAAATGTATTTATTAACACTAAGAGATAACTACCATGTACTTGTTAGTGTTGTCACATGTTGAGATAATACACACCTGGGTTGATGAATTACCTGCCTTAAACTATATACAACTCAATGTCCAATACTACACGATATAACAAAACTCCGACTAGAAGTTGAAGTTTTTTGACTTTGTGAGATTTAATGGTTGAAATCCTACTCCAATATTCACGAGTACTAATACTAGACAAAATATTGAAGGTGATGTATGACGTGGCAGTAAGGGCTTTACATAACTCTGGTAAATAAATATAGAAAACGTTCATTACTGAGGTTAACTTGGATACATTTTTTGACTTTTTTTTTACCTCGATCTGTCTATCTGTCTTAAGTTATTGAACGGAAACGACATTTTTTCCTCGAACGGACAGATGGACAGATGGACATGGATATCACTATGTTGTATCAAGGGGCATAACACAACCCCAGCAACCGTATGACAAACAGATGAAACAAGACACAAGACAATTCATACATTCGCCTTTACCACAACAAACTAAGTCATTATGATCTAACAGCGAAGACATAATTCATAACAGAAATGGTCCAGAGATTATACACATTTTAAATAATAAGACAACAACAATAAACAGGCTATAAAACGAGAAATTATCATACGAACTCCAACGAAAAAATTAATATTCATTGATCCACTGAATAATAAAAGATTCGAGGCCCAACCAACAAACCCATCTATAGAAAAATAAAAGCTTCGGAACCCAACCAACAAACCCATCTATAGAAAAATAAAAGCTTCGATGCTGAAAACCACCCAAGGCAAATAAACAGGAAGGAAGGAGTCGGATAACAAGCAGAGTTTCCCCAGTGTTTTGTTTTCAGCAACTCGGCTCCAGTTTGGACGAGAGTTAGTGAAGGAAGGCGCACTTCTTATCAGCCGCTGCTCACGTAAAACATCACACCAGATCTGCTCAACCGGATCTAGGAAGGCTTGTTAATTAACTCTGTGTGTGTGTGTGTGTGTGTGTCCGCGCGAGCAAATTATAAATACTAGATACAAGATTGAATTTAAGTCAGAGACGTGGTGGTGAAGACACATCGTTAGGAATGATGACGACGACGATGATGATGATGATGATGATAATGATAATAAACAAACAAACACTAAGTACTAACATATAATATCCCAACTAACACACACACACACACACACGCACACACCTTTACCATCTGGGCAAAAGGAATATTTTTAAGAGGTAACACTAGGGGGGGGGGGGACCACAGCTTGCGTGTCTCGGGTGAGGGAGTACGCCAAGTATTTTCATTCCATTTTATGTCCTGTCGTAACTCTTTCGCATCGCACTTTCCCTCTGGAGTTATATTTTTTTATATATATTTTTTATCATCATCTGCATATTCTCGTATCTTATCTCTCAGTGACTTGCAAATTTAGGTATTCTCCCTCACGAAATACTTCTCTTTTTTTTTCTCTCTAAGTCCTATATACAGTACTTCCTTATTTCTCCCTCTTTATCGGTCACTCTTCTCATCACTTTTATTATTTTCTTCCGTTTATACATTATCATTTATCATGTTTCTTCTCTGGTAGTATTGCTTCCATCCTTTATTATCTACTTTGTATTATTTCATTTTTTATTCATCTCATAATACCGAAACTCAGAGGGACTGACAAAGACAATTCGATGACATTTAGAATGGTGGGTTGTGGGCGCCAATCGTCAGACCATATTATTTTCCTCTCTTGTCTAATTCTCATTCTTATAGTTCCTTCACATCTTTATTTCTTTACCCATTTCTCTTTATCTAATTTGCCTTATTATCTTTGCCTACCACTCTTCACTATTTTCGTCAATCGATTAATTTATCATGTCATTCGATTTATTAATATTCGACGTGGTCATATTTCGATTTTTTCTCACGACATATTTCTTTGTGTCAAATTTGCGACAATAAGGTCTCTATTTTTCTCTCTCTTTCTTATTTTTTTTTACGTCAGCTTCTCCTTCTCTTTCTGGTCCTCTACCCTAATTCTTTTTCCATCTGCCTTCCAACATCCCACACTCTTCCTCCCCTCAGCATTCCATCCCCATCATCCTCCTACACCTTCAGCATCCCACCCTCCTCCCAGCGTCTCTTTCCTCTTAGTATCCCACCATTCTTTTCCTTCCAGCATCCCACCCTCCTCCTCCTCCTCCTAGCATCCTACTACCATCATTCGCTCATCATCCTACCCATAACATCCTTATCACCCATCCCTTATCGCTGTTCCGGTCAGTGTTGAGAGTTCTTAGAAAAAATAGAGATTAATTTGAGACAAAAAACAAACATACATAGAATGCCCATCTCGCTTTAAGTGTCAGGTTAGGTTAGGTTAGTTCCACAGATGGGGTCAATAGGGTCAGATCAGGTTAGGTTAAGTCCACAGATAAAGGTCAATTGGGAAAGGTTGTGTTCGTTTGCAATTAGATTAGCTTTAGTGGTTAAGCATCTCCTTGCGGCTTTGTCATTTTACGTGTTCTTGATATGTTATGAAAGCAGACACTATATGTCTTGTGTAAATATATCTCTCTTGATGGTAGAGAAAACAACAATAATATAGATTATTATTCATCTCATGACAAGTTTATTCATATCATGTTTATTTAATCCTATATTTATCTTATGTGATATACTATATAGCCTTTACTGACGCGAAAATATAACGTGTATATAAATCTACGCAAGACAAACACAGCATATTGAATTTCAAAGAGAGAGAGAGAGAGAGAGAGAGAGAGAGAGAGAGAGAGAGAGAGAGAGAGAGAACGCGTTGATTTGAATTTCAAGGTGAAACTTCAGAGTGATTTTAAAAGACTTTACACGCATATTCACTTTCTGCGGGAATGGTAAAACAAAGATGAGATGACGCAGAATGACGGGGGGCACTTTCCATTTATGTTAGGTTAGGTTAGGTTAGGTTAGGTTGGAGATGTTATTGGAAGAGACAATAAATGGCAGAAGGAATCCAGGACCTGTGTTGTTGTTGTTTATAGGACAGAGAACCCGAGACTGTTCTGAGGAGGGAAGGTCATTCTTGTTTTTGTTTTTTTGGCGTGATGTAATGTCAAGGTATGTCTGCGAAAAATACGAACAAGTGTTTTGAAGATGTACTATTCAATCTCCTGAAACGATGGACAACAGGCTGGTGACTACCTGTTTTGACTTTAGAGGTTAATTCAGATACATAAGGACACACTAATGACTCCATGTCTAGTCACCAGTGAATGTTTATGATGACGTAACAAAGGTGTATGAGGCGACGTACCCTGATGTCCTGGGTGTGACAGGTGTGACAGGTGTGACAGGTGTCCCCCGATACAAAACACATATTTTGAGGACACAACATATACCAACCTCGCTACAGTAAACACATACACACCCGGTGGATTATTGTGGTGATGCATGGAGTTTATTGGTGTGTGTGTGTGTGTGTGTGTGTGTGTAAAGTTGCCAAGGGTATACAAATCTTGTCTATTATTATCAATTGTTTATTTAAATTGATAAAAACAACGATCAGTCTCTGCTATCCGTTTTGATAGTTTCTCTTTAATATTAACTATTACGAAAAGCTCCACTGGTCTACTCTTCTCCTAGTATGAACTTCAGGTAATATTACACTATGTT
This sequence comes from Homarus americanus, assembly GCF_018991925.1. Lineage (NCBI taxonomy): Eukaryota > Metazoa > Arthropoda > Malacostraca > Decapoda > Nephropidae > Homarus > Homarus americanus. The sequence goes on from NW_024723484.1 coordinate 1,020,718, forward strand.
TTTACTCAGGATGTCAGACTCGGTACTGTTTGCTGTCTACTAATATCTCTCACTATTAAGAAAAAACTTCCGGATTGCATAAAGTATTCTATTGACTGTACTACATGTGAGATATTTTCATTAATTATGTTTTGAGGGTTAGTAACTTTATCGTTTGGTATTTTTAAGATTTAATAACATCTTTGATCAACTGGTGCACCGTCGCCTCCCTAACCCAAGACTGAAATGAAATCTTTAGTAATTTTAATGTTAAAGGTATATGAATTAATCGATATTTGAGTTTAACAAACCTAAAATATCACACAAAAGTGAAACAAAACAAACATATCTACAAAGTAAAGAGAAAGTTATTGTTGAAAATAAAATAGAAATGAAAGTTAATGGCGGAGGAAATAGATCCCTTTAAACCATTCAGCCATGACCTACGTCCAGTTAGTGTTGTGGGGAGTACTTCACGACCTTGGTGATCCTCGCGCTGTGGACCAAGTGAACCAATCCCAACAAGTTTTTATTTTAGAGTTTAGTGAATGTGGTGGGTCACTGCTATACCCGGACGGATACTATTGACCCGGATTTAGATATATTATGGAACTTGGCAGCTGACACGAGCGACCAAGAGTCAATTTTTGTCTCATTATGGGACGAATTATGGTTTTATTAGCTTTATTTGCCTTCATCCTCACAGTCGAACTCTGGTCATCACTGGGAGGTCGATGTCTTTATCACCCCCCTTGCCCCCGCCCCCAAATTTACCGTCAATGGGATAACCCAGTTTTTCAGCCTTCAGGAGTTAACGCCCGTGACATGTTTCCCAATAGACCTTTAGAAAGTTTTTGCATATATTACGACGGGTCTGAATATTCAAATAAGCCCGGCTAACTCTGGCGTTGTTTGGGCTATTGTACCAACTTGGGAATAAACTCAAAATTTAGCGCCGACACCACATGTGCTCTTACGTGCAAAGATTTTTTTTTTTTGGACAGTATATTATTTTGTACAACATGTAAGAACAGATATGTTTATAATACGCATATACATACGAGTACAAGTAAATATTTAGTGAATATATGTAATATGTAATATATATAAACATTAAATCTCCACACACACACAAACTCACAAACTCACAAAACATATATATAATTCTTACACAACACCAGCCGAAATCGACCCCCCCCCTCTCCACCCGCCCCAACACCGGCTATTTCGGAAGGCCTGACTAAAGGTTGCCCTGTGTGTGGGTGGAAGGGGGTAGGAGATGTTGCCTTCCTACCATCACCACCAATTGCCATTCTCCCCCCACCCTCGTTGCCATCATCACCACCACCACCACCTTACTTGGCACAACGCCCACCCAGGAAATGGATTCTGCCTTCTCCATCCTCAACACTTTCTCTCTCTCTCTTTGCCTCATGCTCTTTTCTCTTCCCTTTCTCCTTTGCCTTACCCCTTAGCTATTCATTTCACCACCTCTCTCTCTTTCACACACACACACACACACACACACACACACACACACACACACACACACACACACACACACACACACACACACGAAATACAACAGTGTACCTTAGGTCTGGGAAGGTTTCACTGCCCACCAGCGTCCAGACATATCCCTAGAGAGAGCGAGTGTAAGGAAGCGTGGAGGAGTCTTCGTCTTCCTCCAGGACTGTGGGAGCTGGGAGGAAGTGAGGGAAGAACTGATCCTCCACACCGAAGAAATCTAATAATTGAGGAGAAAAAGAAAACATTAAATAGGAGTAAAAAAAGGGGAATAATATTAAGCTATAGAAATTAAAACTAGAAGAATAAGAGATAAGGTTTGTATAAAACACACACACACACACACACACACACACACACACACACACACACACACACACACACCACCGAAGGGTCAAGACGTACCTGGCGCTCCTCTCGGAGCAGCCAGGTCAACTGTTATGTTGGCCCATACCAACCCCCTCCCCTGAACCCTCCTCCCCACCGGAATATCAACAAGTTCACGCCAGAAGTTACTATTTCATTTAGGAAAGGAATGGAACCAGTGTTAAACAGAGGTGAACAGTGGTGAACAGTGCTTAAGTCAGTGAGAACAACTCAACAGTAACAGTGGTACCCAAGTTGACCTTCACACAGTGAGGTCCCAGGTACCCAGTGATAACGGCCCGACCCAACAACCAGCGATGTGTTAATCCGTCTACGATAGGAAGGCCTGGGACCACACCTCACTCATAGAACACCGTCTGTGAGGGAACTACTACACCACGTGAGGCCCCTCATAACACCATCTGTGAGGGAATTACTACACCACGTGAGGCCCCTCATAACACCATCTGTGAGGGAATTACTACACCACGTGAGGCCCCTCATAACACCATCTGTGAGGGAATTACTACACCACGTGAGGCCCCTCATAACACCATCTGTGAGGGAATTCTACACCACGTGAGGCCCCTCATAACACCATCTGTGAGGGAATTACTACACCACGTGAGGCCCCTCATAACACCATCTGTGAGGGAATTACTACACCACGTGAGGCCCCGCATAACACCATCTGTGAGGGAATTACTACACCACGTGAGGCCCCTCATAACACCATCTGTGAGGGAATTACTACACCACGTGAGGCCCCTCATAACACCATCTGTGAGGGAACTACTACACCACGTGAGGTCCCTCCTAACACCATCTGGGAGGGAGTTACTACACTACGTGTTTGCTGTTCAACACCTACATTAATCTGTATGTTCACTGTATGTTCCTTCACCTTTCTCTAATGAAGGCTTTTGTTAAACCACCAATGTATGTAATAAGTCATTTATGCCCATTGTATATTTTCAGCCTTCGGGCTGCAGAACTTTCAATAAACCGTTAATTATTATTATTATTATTATTACACACTTTCCCAGCCACTTCCCTACCCACTTTCTCAGTCACACCTTTAGTCATTAATCCATTGTCCAAAGTACACCTTAAGCCACTACCCTAACTAATACCCCTCAGCCTCTACCACTAAACTCCACCCGATCTATTTTCCTAACCACAACTCCAACCACAATCCCAACCACAATCCCAACCACTATTCCTAACCACTACCCAACCACAACATTTCCCATCTTCCTCCTTCCTCATATTGACATTTATTCCCCTATAGACCACAAAAGGCAGGACAAAAGAAAACATGAACATTGAGCTGCTATTTTTGGCTGCGTCCGGAACCTTAAAACTAAATCGGATTTTGCTCTTAGAGAAAACCAGGACGTCGACGGTGCGTGAAACGTCGGCCAGGATTATGGAGGCTCCTTGTGGCTGTCGTCAAGTTTGGAGGGGGTGGTGGGGGGGGGGAGTTTGTTTCTTGTCAGGATTGTGGCTGTGTTGATCGATGTTACTGAAGGGAAAGACCGAGAGAGCATGTGGGATCTGTATGTTAATGATATCCATGGGTTGTTAATTGCAGGTGAGGAACGACAGGGTAACGTTGTAGGATTAGCGAATCACCAGGTGTTCAGATTGAGGATAAATTAAATGATATCACTTCAAAGGATAACTAGGGCCTAGTAACGCCCCTATCTACAGTAATTATCACACGTCATGTAAACAACGTCCAGTGTTTACTTGACGTCACCCAACAATTGACGTCACTCCAGGAATAATCGTTTAAGATATCCTCCGCTCAGCTACTCACCACACAGTCCCCCCAGACGGTACACCTCCCACGGGCAATAAGTTACTTTACGTCAAATATCTCACCGTTCTCTTCATATAAAACCTTAAATCCATCAAAGGGATAATGTGAGATACATGAATCCAATCCACGCTCTCTCTCTCCTTTCCTCTCATCACAAATCCCCTTTCCTCCCCTGTCATAAATCCTGTCATTTCCCTTTCTTCCCCCTTGTCATAAATCCAACGTTCTTCCCTTTCCTAAGTCATAAATCTTATCCTCTAAACCCCCCCTTCACTCCTCTCCCTGTCCTCCTCCCCGTCTCTCATTCCCTGTCCTGGTCTCCCCCGTCTCTCTCACCTCCTTCCACTCTCTCTCACCCGTCCATCAAGACAGACGGGTCCAGCAACCATTGAGAGGCCTTGCCGGATTTCCACTGAAGCCTCTATAAAAATGAAACTCTACCGTTAAATCGATGAGAAATGGATTCCTGGGAAACGGTAAATAATCTGGAAGGTGTCGGGGAGGTGGTGGTGTTTGTCCCGCGCCTCTGCCACGTCCTGCTGCTGCTGTCTCTCCCTCACCACCTCCACCCTCACTCCCTCACCACATCCACCCTCACTCCCTCACCACATCCACCCTCACTCCCTCACCACATCCACCTACCGTCCCTTCCTTTTTCCACCGATTATTACAAATCTTCTCGTTCTCTGCCTTTCTCCCTTCTTTTTGCGTTTGTCTTCCAGGGTTTCTTTCTCACTTCTCTCTGTCTTCCTACATATCTTCATCTCTGTCTCTTACCTGTCTATTTCCTTGTCTCACACCTGTCTACATAATTTAATTCTTATTTGTTTACTCCGTGTGTTTCTGTTTCCTTATCTCTCTACCTGTCACCGTGCCTTCCTACCTCTGTCTCTGTCATACTGCTTGTCTGTCTGTGTCTCTCTGTCTCCTTTCTCTCATTTCCTTACCCAGTTACGATTCCTTCTATCTCCTCTCTTTCTCTGTCTCTCCCTTCCTTTCTTCCTTCTCTTTTATTCACTTATTACTTCCATAAATCCTTCTTTACTCCTTTCTTCCCTCTCTTTCCTTTCCCCTTTATTATTTTTTTCCATCTGTCATTACATTTGGAAGTCACGACAAAAGTTAGCGAACGTCTTGTAGAGGAGTGTCTAGTGGCGGTGTTGGGGGTAGTGGCGGTGTTGGGGGTAGTGGCGGTGTTGGGGGAGTGGTGGTGTTGGGGGTGTGGCGGTGTTGGGAGTGCGGTGTTGGGTGGCAGTGTTGGGAGTGGCGGTGTTGGGGTAGTGGCGGTGTTGGGGGTAGTGGCGGTGTTTGGGGTAGTGGCGGTGTTGGGGGTAGTGGCGGTGATGGGGGTAGTGGCGTGTAGTGGCGGTGATGGGGGTAGTGTTGGGGGTAGTGGTGGTGTTGGGGGGTGGTAGTGGTGGTGTTGGGGTTAGTGGCGTAAACAGAAGAAGTAAGTAGCTGAGAGATAGTGACCAAAAGAAGTAGCGAAGGAAGAGTAGAAATACCAAGGTAAGTAGATAGCAGAGACATTGACCAAAGGCGAGGAAGTGACCAGGAAAGGCTCTTCAGGGACGAATGAGAGAGAGAGAGAGAGAGAGAGAGAGAGAGAGAGAGAGAGAGAGAGAGAGAGAGAGAGTAACCGAAAATTACCCAAATAAAAAAAACTCGTAGGAGGTAAGACAAGAGGATGACCCAAGGGAAGTAGCCAAGGGGAAGTGACCGGGGGGAAGTGTCGCCGAGAAGGACAGGGGCTGGTGGACGAAGTAATATAGGAAGGCCAGTGACAAGTTGTCGTTTAAGGAAAATGTTGGCTGAGCGAATCGCAAATTGTGGACGACAGGTATTGTGTGTTGGAGGGAGAGAGAGGGAGAATAAAGATAGGGTATAATAGAGGATGAAGCAGAAAGGTATAAAGAATATTGGGAAATGACGAAGAAGAATAAGAAGAGGAAGAATAAAAAAAGACAAAAACTAGTTAAAAAAGAAGAAAAACTAGAATAACAAAGGAAGAACAACGAAAACAACAAAAAGAAAAGAAGAGGAGGAAGAAGAAGAGCAACAACAAGAACAACAACAGCAACAACAACAACAGCAATAAAATTAAGAGAAGAACAAGAAGAAGGAAAATTTACTAGAAATGGGAAGAAGAACAATTAAATTAGTAGAGGTAAAAAATGAAGCAAATTAAAAAAAACAGCAAGAAAGGAGCAAGCAAAACCTAATTAACAATGATGATACAGATAATGGTTTATGAGAGAAGAAGAAGAAGGGAATAGGAGGAAGATGTGGAGGGCAGTGCTCAATAACGAAAAAGGGCGAATAAAAATTGGAAAAAAGGTGAACACGGCGGATGAGGATAATGAGAATAGAATAAAAAAGAAGAGAACGATGGGTTTGTAAAGAATAAGGAAGATTATGAAAGGAGGAGAGGAAGAGGGGTTAAGTAAAGAATTAGGAAGAGGGGAGAGTAAAGAATAAGGAAGAGAATGCGGCCGAGGGGAGAAAGTTCAGGTGCCGCGGACGGGTTTTATAAAAGGGGAGAAAGTTGTGAAGAAAAACGCGCCGATGAGAGGCAAACGAGAGGGGAAACTACGTGGGAAGAATGATTTAACGAGGGGAGGTGGGGAGATGAGGGGGTGGGGAGATAAGGGGGAGGGGAGGTGAGAGAAGGGAGGAAGGGGAAACAGGCGAGTGAGGTGGGAGAGGGTTGAGAGGACGAAGGTGAGAATGAGGTGTGACAGGGGGTGTGTGAGGGATAAGCTGGTATGTGAGGTGGGAGGGGTGAAGGAGAGAATGGGGTGTGAGGGTGAACGAGATGATGACGTGTAAGGGTAATGTGACATGCATGGTTAGTATGGCTAAAGCGTGTACAGCTTAAGAACATGGATTGGTGGGCGAGGGGAAGGAACTCTGGTTATGAGATTCGAGTAAATCTTAATAGAATTATAGATAATTTGGATAATTTTCATATTTCAACAACATAAATCACAACAATTCCCTTAAACACAAGCATACACTCCTTCCTTCACCCCAGTTGAGAAACACACACACACACACACACACACACCCTTTCATATCAGAACTGACGAAAAAGTTCTTTTGAAAACGACAAGACGCGTCTATACTCGCCAAGACAGAAACTCGGCCAGACAGCATGAAGTCCACAGCCGCACTCCCACAGAATTCACCACAATAACATCGCCCTCACACACACACACAGGGAAACAGCCTTAAGAAATACAAACCCCCACCCCACCCCACCCCAACCCCTCAACGCAAGAAATATGAAACAAAAGACGATAGGGAGGATGACAGCACAACTTTGAGACGGCGTGACCGGAATTACTACTGTACAGGCGTTGGGAGAACCGTACCCAACCGTACCCCCCCCCTCCCCCCCCGTGTTGTTTATTGGTATGCGGTGATGCTGTTAATAATGGTAGAACTGGTGTTTGTGGTGGTGGTGGTGCGGTTTTGTTTTGTTTTCCATCCTTGAAGTTGGTTAATGTTGCATATGGTTAGATATTTGTGGTGGTGGTTGTTGTTGTTGTTATTGTTGTGTTCAGTACGATACTTGCTAGTGGTGACTGTCGCTGCGGCTACCCACTCTTCTTACTTTTGTTGGTGTTTCTCTTCCCTTTGATTTCATTGCTTTAAAGGGAAAAGGGTAAAAGAAAAATAAACAAGAACATAATACATCATTTTCTTTTTAAAACGTCCTCACATGTGGCGAGAGAAAGTGGTGTGTTATTATTGCATCTCTGCTCCTACCACAGCTGCCGCCACACCACCAAGACTCCAAATCTGCTGACGATGTTCTTCTTCTTCTTCAGTAGTCGTTGCCGATGCTTCTGTTTTACCTCCGCCCACTGCCTGTGTTAGTCCTCTCAGCTCTTCTGTTGTTGTTGTTGTTGTTCCAAACTCCATGTCATGTTGTTTCTGTTTCCTGTTGTTGATGTTTGTTCATCACCGTTGTAACTCACTATTTTTCTGTTGTTTACTATTCTTGTTAATGGTGTTATATTTTAGTCCTTTTATTGTTGCTATCGTTTCTTGCTGTTGTTGATGATATCTTTTAGTACTTTACTGTTGTTCTTGCTGGTCCCGTTACCGATATAATTGTTTTGTCCTTAATTGTTGCTTACCCATCTGTTCCTGATGCTACTTATAGTCTTTGCTGCTGCTGCATTATGATCTAAGTTAAGAGTACTGTACATGTTAGAAGTTCTTTGGGGTGTTGATACTCGATAAATGCAGTATATAACATCAACACCAACATGCCAACGACGCCAAGCTTTAAAAAGAAGAAGAAGAAGAAGAAGAAGAAGAAGAAGAAGAAGAAGAAGAAATGAAAGCACCAAGAATACACTGTCAGCAAGGGTGACTTCGAAACAGAATGACGCAAGGAGAGTTCCAGGGAGGAGAGAGAAAGAGTGAGAAAGCGAGAGTGACGGGGAAATTGTATTAGAGATGAGGGTATATATATATGTGCAGGAATTAGCGGATTTAGAGACATATAGGGCACGGTGTAGGGGTAGGGAGAGGGAGAGAAGAGAGGGAGAGTAGAGAGGGAGAGTAGAGAAGGACAGTACGAGGAAGGAAACTACCGTGAAAAAAAATATATACAGGGACTGAGATTACGTGAGTGTGAATGGTGAGTGGATAGGAGGAAAGGAGAAACAGAAAGTGGAACAAGAGATGACTAGGTGGATGAAATAGTGGATTATAAAGTAGGGGACGATGGATATTTAGGGGGTTAAATAGATAACGAAAGTATTTATGGGAGGACAGATGGCATGTAGGTGGACAGAAGTGGAAAGGATAGACATTGGGTTAGACCGTTAGAGCATGAATTACGATAAAGAAAGTGCTTAGTAGAGGAAAGTCTTCATCCAGTGAATAAGGGAATCGGCTTAAAGAGAGTGATCAAGTGTAAGCAGAGTGGCTATAGAGGCTGGTAGGGTCAAGTTAAGCAGAGGCAGAATAACACCGAGTAAGGTAAACAAACATGGCTATACAAAATCAAGAGAATGGAATTAGGGGAAAACAGAGAGCCAAACAATTCGACTTTAGCGAGGGAGAAAAAATAAAAGTGGATAGGGTGGAGGAATAAATAAATGAACTTAAACTGGAGCACATACATGTCCAAGCTGTGAGCACTTGGTCCGAATAGGATTTACAGTAATTTCGAAAGCAGAGTTGCAAAACAGATATACAATGTCTTTTATTATTCATCACATCATTTCTCTGGATCACCACAGGATATGATGTGACTATAATGTTACAATAAAAAAACACTTAAAACAAAGACAATCGAGGTGACATACTGTAAGTGAACCTCATCAAAAGTTTTAAGTCAATCAGGGGTCGTTAGCTTGATTAATAATGATGGACGGACGGACGGACGGACGGACGGACGGACGGACGGACGGGCAGGGGGGTAATCTTCTATGCCTTTAATATTCTAGAGTTGTGTTATAATGATATCCAGAGGTCATATACCCCCATCCACACCTCACACAGTGATGATACAAACTGTAAACATGTTTTAGGACATACAAATAAATAAAAAAAAAACGAAATGATAAAAACAAGTATTTTTCCACTGAAGAGAGTTGCCATAAACTTCCAGGACCAATAACAAATGGTAAATCGATAACGAAATTCCAGTAAAACTAAAAAACGACGTGTACACTGCCAGGTCCTGAATCTGTAGTCTGGTCTTCAGTAAATATTTGTCTACTTGCGTTACACGTTTTTCGATATGTTTTAGTTCCGAAAATTCCCTCTTTTTAGGCAGTATTTATCACGTACTAAGTATATCCTGATACATCCTTTAGTGATTCTAACATTTTAATCAGTAAATTATTGTCACGAAATAGCCACTTATTATTATTATTGTACATTTGATATAAACATTTCCTGCATTAACATTATGAGTCTAGATCCGTATATCATTCGTGTTCCTGATTTATGGTGTTTATCGTTCTGAGTGTTTAGTGTTGCTGGATAACATTAACAGAGATGGAAATGAGCAGACAAGGTTGACGGTAATTGGAAAAGGAAGAAACAATTATTTTTTTATGTATTATAAATATTAACCAAAGCTAAAGAGAGGCATGATGGGTAGAAACAAAATACTTAAATGAATATTTACAGGTATATCAGAGAGGGACAAAGATGGTAAGCACGGGTAGGCGCTGTAAAAAAGAAGCTATCCACACACTGCATCCAACAATATAATACCACGGGCGATGGCTATTGCGATATGCCCACTGGTCTTGCCCCACGCTGGTATATTGCAGTATCCATCGTCCGTGGTGTCATGTTGTTTGACACAGTGTGTGGATAGATACTTTTTTTACCGTGTGTACATAAATACTAAAAATAACTCCTCCCAAAACAAATACGTTATACACCATTTCCCTTTGAGCCAAGGTGAGGTACTTCTTCATATTAAGATGATGTTTCTGGCACTGTCTACTTCAAGAAAGTTTAATCTTTATCACATGAGCCTTAAGCGTTATGCAGCAGACTAAAAATTCCATGTTTCGTCTTCTTTAGTTGTATAGAACAGTATCAACAACACCATGTGAATGGCAGGAGCTACATTTGTCGAACAAGATATATTCATCTTTCATTTGAGCCGTGTTTGATATCTCTACCCTAAATGTATTGCAGAAAACTGAGCTGCTAAACCGGGTAAAAGGAATGACAAGATATGATTCCACTTAGATTAACGAGATGGACGGAAACTCCCGGTTGATGGATTCGACAGGGATTACAATTTGCTTGTTCAGCGGCAACAATATCGTCAACAACGGTAGAGAGAGTTTTGAAGACGAGGCTTAACGTCAAGTCAGAAAGCTGAAATGTGAAGAAGAATATTTAAGTTGAAATTCCAAGCGACATTCATCAAGATCATTACTGTCTATACCTGGTAAGGAGAAAATCTGATCGTACATGGACACTCAACAGGACGTCTACACACTCACCCGCGTCCTCAACAACGTCTCAATTATCTCGTTTATTCTGATCGGAAACGAACGACGCCTGACCACACGAGAACTCTCCCTCGTGATGACCAGAAAGTAGTGATGGTGACCTTGGCCCATATTCCATTACCTGATACAGTCATCGATGCCATATATTTTGCATGGTGGCTGCCAGTTATGACCCACTAGTGTAAAATACTGGCACATCTCCTCCTACATTGGACACACTTCTCTTTTTTCCAACTCGGCGATAGTTAGGGGAGGTGCAAATGGCAGTGAGCAATAGATGGTAACGTTACTGACCATGAACCTATATTCTTGATAGGATTGTCAAGCACATTCTGGATAAAAGAGCTCAAGGTACATGGTTTAACAGTATAATAAGATATGAGTGTATGACCTACAATTAACAATTTTCAAGTTAAAGTTGACAAGAAAGATAGGAAGAAGCAAGGAAATAAAACAAAAATCGTGTGACCGCCACCGCTTAGTTAGTTAACAATTAGAAGAGTGGAGTTCTTCAGCCCAGACTCGGAAGGATTAACCAGAGACGATGACCTCACCTCCACCACTGTGTATTGATTTACCTCGACGACAAAAAAGAAGAGTGAAGTCCTCAGCTCAGAATCCAAGATAGACCGGATAGCAATAACTTTGTCACCTGTACATGTCGAACAGGCACACGAGAGAGAGAGAGAGAGAGAGAGAGAGAGAGAGATTGACTTGAGTCCCAGGAAACCCTCGCCACACGTTCAACAATATGTGTCTGTCAAAGCATCAGCTCACTGCCACAGTCTTGGTACCTCGACCCACTTGCTCTTACTGGGACAATGTTAAGTGTCATATTGTTGAGGAAAAGTCAGTTGATCACAATACACCGCGAAGTACGTGTGACGAGTTCTCACTATCGCAACCATGAACCTTTACTCTACGCCCTTGTTACTTGTGTGAGGTGAGGTAAGAATAATGAAGTGAGAGGTGAGGTAAGAATAATGAAGTGAGAGGTGAGGTAAGAATAACTAAGCAAGAAGTGAGGTAAGGCAATAACAGCGATGATTAAAAAGACCAGCGTAAAAAAAATATTTATATACCAAAAGAACCGAAACGAGACGGTAAAAAAATAAAGCCGGTACTGACGGGGCCTCGGCTGGGGTGACCGGCTGAGGAAGAGTCTCCGCCTCGACCGAGTTTGACACAGTAGATAAAACTTGAGTGAAGAACCAAGTAGATACGAGGCCAAGTTTCAATTTTATGAGCTTAGTTTTATTATTTTCGGAGGTGGGGGTGAGGGAAGGGGGTGTTGGATCTGACAAGGGGGGGAGGGGTGGTGGGGGGGGGAGTGGGGTTAGTGGGTGCATGAAGAAAGGGGTGAGAAGGTGGGTGAGGGAGAGGGCAGCAGTGGATGGGTGGATGTGGAGAGGTGTTATTGGTAGAGTGGATGGGGGATAGGGTGGTCAAATCATGGTATTGGTGGGTACAGGGAGAATGTATTACATCTATCCTCTCCCTGGTATTATTGAACTATCCATGACAATTAATAACATAATAAAAAATATTACATTTTCTTCTACCAGTCAACGTAATCTTTCACACAAGATTAATTTCAAACAAAAACAATAATGAAAAAAAAATCACAATTCAAAAACTAATATTTCTAAAACCTGGCCAAAAAAACACATTAAATTCTAACAAGTAAACTCAATAATAATCTGATATATTGATTAATGGGTCATAAATTCAGAAAATATTAACTCGTCTAAACAGTCGCTTTTAAAGATAGATATGAATAATTACCAAAAATTAGGTAATAAATCAGGTAACTATCTAATTATAATAAATAAAAAAATTACTAACGGAGAGTATGTCAGTGTTGCTGTGAGGACCTGGAATGACGCGTTATTAAGGGTGGGAGCTGGGATGAAAGACGCTTCGCTCGAGTGAAGTGACTCCGGCCCTCTGACATGACTAATGTGGGATGATGGCGAGGAGCTGCCTGAGTGGAGAGCAGCGAGGGAGGAGGAGGAGGAGGATGAACGGTGGAAATGAGGAAGGAAGGAAGGAAGGAAGAAAGGAAAGCTAGGGACACATCGATAGAGTCGATAGAGAGAGGAAGAGAGACTAATACAGAAATACAAAGAGAGAGAGAGAGAGAGAGAGAGAGAGAGAGAGAGAGAGAGAGAGAGAGAGAGAGAGAGAGAGAGAGAGAGAGAGAGAGAGAGAGAGAGAGAGAGAGAGAGAGAGAGAGAGAGAGAGAGAGATAACAAGAAAAAGAGAGTGAAACAAGTAACACAACACACGGTAAACAAACACAACAGCCTGGGTAAACACAGCCCAGAAAATCGTATATATAAAGCATCATGCAGCCTTAATGCCCAGACTAAATAGGACTTGAAAGTTGGTAATTCAGGCTACGACTAGTGTAAAAGCTTTCAGTAATTTTGTAAAACGGATGGACGGTACATTTGGGAACTACTAAATAAATGAAGCCCTTTTTTTTTTTTACGGCTGAGACCTAATGATATACATTTGTTGCTCTACTCAGACACGGGATTTAGTTAGCCTCCACACCATAATTTCAGTGCGTTTAATTTAGTTGTGTGTTATGCTGAGAGGATAATGTATTATGTCAGTGATATTATGCATCTGTTCATCTTCATATGTTGCCTGGACACACCTGGCGGATTTTGTTCACACCCCGAGAGTAGTTGTACTTAATGAAACTGTATATACATATATTATACTGAAGGATACCATTATTGAAGGAAAATTTACTCACTATCACATCTTGCTCCCTCTGGCAATAGGAACAAAATCTATATTCAAAGGTAGAGTAGCTCTTGTCCTCCCTCCCAACTGTCACAGTTTCCACTTAGCTCAGACGAGAAATAAACCAAGTTGAAAATATATGAAACAGTGAAATTGATGAAAGCAAATGCAGGGTGATTCGTCAAAACATGGAAAATGGGAGAGAGAGAGAGAGAGAGAGAGAGAGAGAGAGAGAGAGAGAGAGAGAGAGAGAGAGAGAGAGAGAGAGAGAGAGAGAGAGAGAGAGAGAGAGAGAGAGAGAGAGGAATGAAATGCCAAAAGGAAAAAGAATAATAGGGTAAAAATGGGAGCGAAATTGAGTCTGTGAGGGCATGATGAATGCGGGAGGCGAGGAAGTTAAGAAGTGATTTCCGGACCGACTGTGAAATATTGAAATTGTTCGTGATGGCGAGAATTGTGGAGGGGTGTGAGAGGGGGGGAGGGTTGACGGCCAGGCTTTTGTGTGAGGGAGGGAGCGATGGAAGGACAGGTGATGGAGGGGTTGTGAGGGAGAGAGTGATGGGGAGATGTGTTGTGGAGGAGTCATGGAAGGAAAGTAGGAGGGATGTAAGGGAAAGAAAGATGGAGGATTGTAAGGAAAAGAACGATGGAGGGATGTGAGGGAAAGAAAGATGGAGGATTGTGGAGGAAGGAAATATGAAGGGATGGGAGGGAAAGAGAACAGGAAGGAGTATGAGGGGGCATGAGAAAGGATATTTAGATGAGAAAGAACGTTAGAAAAATTGAGAAAGGGAAGAAGGCATGAGGATAATGATGGGGGGAGAGAAGGAAGAAGAAAAGGGATAAAATAAGGAATAAGAAACCCACTAAGAATGAGGAATAGATAAAAAATACAAACAAAAATGTGAAAAATAAGCAAGAGGAATATTTATGTGAGAAATATGGAAATAAATGAACATGAAATTGATAGGCGAGAAGGAAATAGCTGGGGTAAGACACGCGTACGAATAATAAGAAACATGAATGAAGAATATAAAGAGAAAAATGTGTCAGTGAGAAATATGGAAATGTAGAGATGTGGGAGTAAAGAGGAGAGAGAGAGAGAGAGAGAGAGAGAGAGAGAGAGAGAGAGAGAGAGAGAGAGAGAGAGAGAGAGAGAGAGAGAGAGAGAGAGAGAGAGAGAGAGAGAGAGAGAGAGAGAGAGAGAGAGAGAGAGAGAGAGAGAGAGAGAGAGAGAGAGAGAGAGAGAGAGAGAGAGAGAGAGAGAGAGAGAGAGAGAGAGAGAGAGAGAGAGAGAGAGAGAGAGAGAGAGAGAGAGAGAGAGAGAGAGAGAGAGAGAGAGAGAGAGAGAGAGAGAGAGAGAGAGAGAGAGAGAGAGAGAGAGAGAGAGAGAGAGAGAGAGAGAGAGAGAGAGAGAGAGAGAGAGAGAGAGAGAGAGAGAGAGAGAGAGAGAGAGAGAGAGAGAGAGAGAGAGAGAGAGAGAGAGAGAGAGAGAGAGAGAGAGAGAGAGAGAGAGAGAGAGAGAGAGAGAGAGAGAGAGAGAGAGAGAGAGAGAGAGAGAGAGAGAGAGAGAGAGAGAGAGAGAGAGAGAGCGTCACAAGGGAGAAAGTGATGAAGTGAGTAATTTGAGAGAGAGAGAGACAAAGTTGGTGGGGCAAAACAGTGAGTGAGACGTCTTTGTAGGAAAGTGATTAGTAGACAAGGATAAAACGCTTGTGATAAAGAGTTTTGGAAGGGTGGCGTTGGAGGAGTGGTGGTGGAGGGGCTCTGTTGGAGGAGTAGTGATGATGGGGCTGTGTTGGATGAGCTGTGTTGGAGGAATAGTGATGGAGGGGCTGTGATGGAGGAGTAGTGATGGAGGAGTAGTGATGGAGGGGCTGTGATGGAGGAGTAGTGATGGAGGGGCTGTGATGGAGGAGTAGTGATGGAGGGGCTGTGATGGAGGGGTAAGGATGTCATTGGGATTGGATGAAAAAAGGGACATCTTTAATTATTAATGGAAATCAAGTGTGTGTGTGTGTGTGTGTGTGTGTGTGTGTGTGTGTGTGTGTGTGTCCTCTATAACTCACCATCACTCTTGCCATACCTTACCATCACCCTTAAAACCCCCTCACTCACCATCTCACCATAATGCATCACTTCCCAGCGTCACGTTGATCACCACTCACCCTTACCATCCAGTCCTTCACTATCTCCACCATCCTTTACACCCCCACCCCTCCCGTCACCACCTACCACTGCAATCTTCAATCAAGCCTTTATCCCTCCCTCAATTCCCTTAGTCTCTCCCCCCTGCCTCCTTCCATCTCTCCATCCAACCACTTTCCACTCCCACCTTCCAATACCCCTCTACCCTTCCTCTCGTCCCCCTCCCAACCCACTACCACTTTCAACTACTCCTCTACCCTTCCCACATCCTCCCTCCCTTCACCCCACCCACTACCACCTCAAACCACCCCTTTACTTTCCTTCCCGCCCTCCCACTATACACCTCCACCTACCCCTTTGCCCTTCCTCTCGCCACCCCCTAAACCGTTTCCCACCTACAGGCGCCTCGTTTATGAATGGCTGATGAAGTTAGCAGAATTAATCAATGAATCCATTTCCCCGTGTGATTGATTGTGCCGGGCTGAGCAGACGGACGCTCACGTAAATACGGACATTTGCAATTTGTTGTGTCATTATGAATATGTGATGTCTTTAGCTACTACTACTACTACTACTAATAATAATAATAATAATAATAATGATAATAATATAGCGGCATAAATATTAGTAAAAAAAATATATAATTATACTCAAGTTTATGTTATGAAAGAGATATGCAAAGTCGATCATCCACAAAGCGATTAAACACAGTGGGATTACAAACAGATGGGTTTATTCACTGTAGGATTAACCTCGGGTAGGATTAAAGACAGATAACATGAAGGTGGAATGAAAGCGGACAAGTAATGCGCATATTTACATTACGTACACGACTATAACCCATATAACTGGTTGTCCAACACACACACACACACACACACAAACACAAGACATGCAAACGAGTGATATAAGTATTAATATAGTGAAAATCAAGAAAAAATATATACTTTCAAGAATAGAAATGTGTGTGTGTGTGTGTGTGTGTGTGTGTGTGTGTGTGTGTGTGTGTGTGTGTGTGTGTGTGTGTGTTAAACAAACCCAGAAGCCATAGGTTGAAAATATACAATGGATAGAGATTATAACTGTATACGGTATTAGATATAGTTGCTTTGGGAAGTGGTTCATCTAACAAAAGCTTTCAGTATAAAAATAAAAAATAAACTTGGGGTGAATGTACAAGTTAACTCTGACTCTGATAGTGCTTTCGATGGATGGACATCGGCTGGTCTTGTAGCCTTCCGTGTGAGGTAATGTAGGTGTGTTGCTGTTGTGGTGTCCAACAGCAACACCTGGACAATGATCCGAAGGTGACAAGTGTGTGTGTGTGTGTGTGTGTTCCCAATCACATAACATTCCAAGAAGCATGATCAAGTTCTAAAACACCACAAATTCTATATTGTAGACCCAGGTACAGTATGTAAACTAAATTAGTGCGTCCCGGAGAGCTTACGTATAAAGAAAGAATAACTCAAATTAATTATCACTTGCCTCGTACTGATACTGACGGGCTGTACTGCTCTGGTGTGCCTTGTGACCTCCGACGGTCGGTGGGTCATGTAGTGGGTCAGTACACGCTGTCCTCAACTGTAAACACAAAACGATTTTCAGTCATGGAGAACGGAAGTTAGTTTGATTTGTTCAAAGAACTTGTGTACACATAGACTGTGTATACAGTACAGCATCTACAATTATTATACATATATATTTCACCTTATATTTCCTTGCTTTTATCTATGACTGCTACACACAATAAGCGCTTTGATCTGAATAATTAGTCTTGTTTTAATATTGACAGTGTTCAATGATGACGGCCAGCGTATACTCTTAAATGTTTGAATGTTTCTTCAGGAATAAAAATTTTCTCTCTAGTGAAACTGCTTCTATCGCTCCATTATATATATATATATATATATATATATATATATATATATATATATATATATATATATATATATATATATATATATATATATATATATATATATATATATACACGAGTGATGGAGATATGGAAAATTATATAGAAAAGAGAGAACAAAATACAAATATATCTGGGAAAAGTTTCCAAGAATCGGCTATAAGGAAAAATTCTCTTTGAAGTTCGTCTGCAGAGTCTTATGCAAACTCTGACTTTCCGGGACAACCAGGAAAATATAACGTACGATGGAGCTGGTGTGGCGGCCTTTGATCCCGTGGCACCACTAAGACAAGAGTCCATCATTGATGCTAGGCCACGACTGTGACAACATCGGGGTCAAAGTCTCTGACCTCTTGATGCAGTAAGGACGAAGATACTTCTCTTCTTGTAGTCTCCTATACGAAAATTTTTCTTAGGTAATCCGGAAATGAGAGATAATGGAAGTGATCAGAGACAGTTATTAGATTTACTTATTTTCGCACGTACGATAGACTAATAAACAGGTTGATAAAACAAACACACAACGCACACACAACTAAAATAAACAAATGCACGAGTAAACACCAGGACAATGCAGGCAGATACAAACAGAACAAAAAACATACCTAGACGATACACCAACATACAAATACGACAGACACACACACACACACAAACACAACAGTGAAGACATAATCATCCATATAAGCGACACACACACACACACACACACACACACGAAGACAAACACTAAGAAAACATACGCATAGTTATATGCTAAACAGACATAAACACACTCACGTAAACACAAACACCAAAAAGACAAGCACAGAAAAACAAGAAAAGACACAAACACACACCAAATCCCCCCAAGACAAAACGTGACGGAAGTAAATAAAAAAATGAAAAATAGATAAAATAAAAAAAAATAACGCGAGGAAACGGACTCACTTACTAAAATGAATAATATCAACGACGTTCTGGGATCCTTATTGACGTCCCTGATTTAGAAATTTAATTAATGAATTTGGGAGGTTGATTGTGGGAGGGTCTGCGGTTCCCTCTGAAGATGCCTCGCCTCGATGACTCTGACCGCAATTATTGGTTTTCTTGTATTTCTTTTTATTATAGTGTCATTTAGGTGAGTTATAATTATCGTCTTGATTGCGAATAATGTTTAGGTTTGTGTTTTTTCTTGATTGAATTTTCGTTGATTTTTATTCCATTCATCAGTCAGAAAAGTTTTTATCCTTTAATTTCGTTATTAATCTCTCTCTCTCTCTCTCTCTCTCTCTCTCTCTCTCTCTCTCTCTCTCTCCCCTTTTTTCTATTTCTCTTTGTTTGCTTGACTGATTGTTTCTTTCTTTCTTCTTTTCTCTCTTTCTTTATTTGTTTGTTTCATTATTTCAGTCTCCCTCTCTCTCTATGACCTATTTACGTGTTGTCTTACTGCATTTGTTGTGGGTTTGCCCTGTATATGTCCAGTCTCTGAAGAAGCACTAGTCACGCTATCTAGTGTACAGTAAACCATCCATTAACGTGTATGTTGTATTCCTTACTAAAATTCCTCACATATACATCATTCCTCTATATTTTTTCTCCTAAAAAAAAAAGTACAAATAAATAAAAAGCGAAGGAGGCGAATGGAGATAAGCGTGAATAAAGACAGGGAATAGATAATAACTTACACAGGCGGGGATAAATCCTTTAATGATTCCCGTAAACTTTCTCGCTCACTACCAATTATCGAGAGTAAAAACTTAAGCCAGTGTAAAAACTTTTGTTCTACAGCTGTAAATGTGTCACAAGGTGTTTGGAGGGGGAGGGGAGGGGTGTAGAGTAAGGGAGGGAGGGGAGTAGAGGTGGGAGTGGGAGGGGAGTAGAGGTGGGAGGAGGGGTTTGGATGAGGTAGAGGTAGGAATGGAGGAGGGAGTAGAGGCAAGAGTGGAGGGGGGGGTAGAGGTGGGAGTGGAGGGGTTTGGATGGGTAAAGGCAGGAGTGGAGGGGGAGGGGAGTAAAGACTGGGTAGGACGGGGTGTAGAGGCAGCAATGGAGAGGTGGAGGATGGAGTAGAGCGGCTGGAGGAGTGGAGGTAGAGGAGGGAGTGGAGTTTTTATTTACTCCTTTAAAGAGTATATTGCCATTTTGGAACCTAGATATCGAAGCGATTAGGAATATCCTTAAAACTCACCTGGATATTCCTTAAATCCGTAGGTATATATTCCAGTCTGGTGTTAGTGAAGCAAACATACATGTAAATTAACACTGTTGGTTAGGTTAGGTTTTGAATATTCGTTTATAAGAATAAAAGGATCAAAATCAATAGTAATATTATATGAAGATTATAAGACTAAGCGAATAACGTTATATTATATCAAGGTAACCTAACCTAACATAACCTAACCTAACCTAACCTAACCTAACCAAACCAAACTTAACCAAACCAAACCTAACTTAATCTAACATAACCTAATCACGACACGGAACGCCTTAAAGTAACTTGAAACCAATAACTAAAATGATCAAACGTTTATAAATTATACATAATATACACACCTATTTTTTTTTACTATATCATACAAGGTTAAAAAAAATCTACCTTATCGAATAGCAGTTTAGACTTGGGGAAAAAAAAGGCCGGAAATTGGTAGCGGAAATATCACCCATCTTGTGGCATATTTCATCGCGATATCCTGAAGAAAAGACGAGAGAGAGAGAGAGAGTAAAAAAATAGTTGGGGAAGTGTAGAAAATAGAGAAGAGGGGAATGGGAAGGATCAAGGGGTTTTCTGAAAGGAGAGGGAATGGAGAGAAGGGGGAAGGGTAGAGGGGAAACAAAAACTAAAGAAAAAGAAAGAAATACCAACGCGGATGTGGGAGGGGAAAGGAGACGAAGAGGATAAGTCAACAGAGAGAGAGAGAGAGAGAGAGAGAGAGAGAGAGAGAGAGAGAGAGAGAGAGAGAGAGAGAGAGAGAGAGAGAGAGAGAGAGAGAGAGAGAGAGAGAGAGAGAGAGAGAGAGAGAGAGAGAAATATAGATATACGTAAAGGTGAGGAAAGTTTTGTAGAGAAGAGGGAGGAGAGTGGGAGAGAGAGTCAGAAGAAGGGAAAGAGGAACAGAGAGAGAAGAGGGGTGAAACAGAAGGGAAGAAAGGAGGGAGGGAGAGAATCAGACGAAAGGGGAAGGAGGTGGGGAGGGAGATAGGGATGAAGGCAGAAACGGGACAGGGTGGGAGGGAATAAACCAGAAGAAGGGAAGCAAGATAGGTGGGAGGAAAGGAGGGAGGGAGGGAGGGAGGGAGGGAGGGAGGAGGAGGGGGAGGGAATGGAGGGAGGGAGGGAGGGAGGAAGTGAGAGGGAGAAAATTTTGCCGCAGTAAGCTAGAAGGGGGAGAGAAATTGCGGAAGGGGATTTAGGGAGGGGACAGGAGAATTAGGGAGGTAAAACATGGGAGTAAACAACGAGGGAGCAAAGCAGGGAAGAGAGAACGAGGCGGGGGAGAGGGGTGCGAGAGAAGCTGTGGAAGAGGAAACAAAGTAGGGAAGTAAATGAAAGAAGGCGGGAAAGGGAGTGGAGGAGGGGAATTGGAGAGGGGTGGACAAGGGCTGAGGGCTGAGGGGCTGGGGGGGCTGGGGGGGTAGGGCTGGTGGACTGGGAAGGAGCGGGCTGACGTATGGGCCGCTAAATATTGAAGGAGGTGGGAATAACTGATGAAGGGAACCTGCTGACGAGGCGACTCCTGCCAAATAAAGGAAAATTAGAAGCCAAGAGGAAGAGGAAGGAGGGGAAGAAGAAGGGCGAGGAGGAGGAGGAAGAAAACAGAAAACCAAATTAAAGATAGGTGGCAAAGGTGTGTGGGGAGAGTAGATGATATTAGAAAAGTGAAAGATGTCTGTTTTTATCAAATATCCAAAAGTCAATAAACAGTAAAGATCAAGAGATAAAAATAATCAGCCGACAAATTGAAAAAAACAAAACATAACAGAATATATTTGTATATTTATTCGGGGAGAAGAAACGATATTTTCAGAAGATTTGAAGAGAGTTTTAATAACATACTGTGGCGGGGTGAGAATGAGGAAGAGACTGATGAGAGGAAGAAGGTGATGAAAGGAAGAAGAGGAAATCGGAATAACCTGATGACTGTGGAAGGCGCAGGCCGGAAATTGGCAGGTATGAGTGAGGAAATATTCTGATGAAGGGAAGAGGGAGGAAATGTGGGGAGTGGGGCTTGATTATGGTGGTGGTGGGGATGGTGGTGGTGACAGTGGTGAGGGTGGGGGTGGTGGTGGTGACAGTGGGAATGGTAGTGATGACAGTGGGGATGGTGGTGGTGGTGATAGTGGTGAGGGTTGGGATGGTGGTGGTGAGTTTGATAAGAAAGGTGATTGTGGTGAAGGAGAACCATTACTTGTAAAATACTGCTTAAATCGATCTGTTAGACATTATTTCAAGTAATATTTTTGATGTTTTTCACTGCTAGTTTGAGAGAACTCTCGTTATCTTGAATGCGTAAATTCGTTCAGTTATATGATCAAAAATATCAGTAAAAGTCTTTTACCAGAGTTAACATGAATGTTTATCGTCCATTATGGTAAGTAAAGTCCTGGTAATGGCCGTAGTGATAAAGAATAATTCGTGCTGAATTTTAGAGAATGTTGGTAATGAGATAGGTTATTTTATAGGCCTAAAGCACCAGATTTTTACGGCAGCACTTCCACCAACAGTGTAAATAAGAACATTAGCTGTGTGTGGGATGTACTGGGGGCGATGATGTTATAATCCGCTTGGAATAATGTTTGCATTTGTTAATAGAACGCTAAAATGTGAAAATAAATACTTGTTTTTCAAATTTACAACGGGCATGAAGTAAAACTAATCCAGGTCGTGTGACAGTGGTGTAACCTGCTTGTCATGCTGTTGATGGACCACAGATCACCTAGAGGTTTCCCTAACACCTGTCTGTAGCAGGATGTGACGTTCTCAGCTACATCTACGTTAACAAATACTGTACAGGCCTTTTCACCTGTGACGCTGACTCACCCTCGTGTACGTGTCTGGCCATCACCGTCGTCCGCGTATCGTGTGACTGGCTGTTGCGTCATGCAGTTAAATACGTCATGTGTGGCGCAGTTCAGGGTAGGATCAGACACTACAAACAGTTAATTGTGGTGGTGGACTGGTGGTGGTGAGGAGAGCATCGGTGGTAGATTTCGTTATGGTGATATAGTGACTATGATTATGATGGTGATAATAATGGAGATAAATATTTCAAAAGTGGTTGGTGTTGGTGACGATAGTAAGATTACGATGGTTGTGAGCTGGTGGTGGTGGTGGTGGCAACAGCGTCAAGGAAGCTACCCCCACCCCCCATCCCTTCCACTTCCCTCCTCTCCCCTCAATATCTTTCCTCCCACCTCCTCCCCATCCCTCAACTTCCCTCCCCGTTCCTCAAATTCCTCCATCCACCCCCTCCAAACCACCCCATTTCCCTCCCTCCTTCCTTTCCCCTAACTTTCTTCCCTTCCTCTCACCCCCTCACCTCAACTATCACTGCTTTCCTACCCTTCCCCCCTACCCTCCCACTTCAAGCTGCTGGAGAAGAGTCACAAACTATACTCCAACAATGTGTGGAGGCGAACAATAAAAACTCTAAAGGCCACAAGGACAACAAACATTAGTGCAGTTAGAAAGTTTATACTACGCATTAATCCGCTCTCACAGACACACAATTCCAGCTTCGTGCTTTAAGGCATAATTACGCCTATCTTTTGTTGTGTTTGCTTAGAATTTACGTATGAATTCTTGCCTCTGTACTACTTAACGAGGTCCAGCTTGTTAAAAAAAAAAGTTAGCGCTTTACTGATACTAAAGTGTTTTTTTTTAGGTTGATGTTTGTTGTTATAATGATGGTAATGCAGCCTGTGATGATAGTGTTAGTTGTGGTGATAATGAATGGTGTAGTCTGTAATGTTGTTGTGGTGATGGTGATGGTGGTGTAGTCTGTGTTGATGTTGTTGTGATGATAATGATGGTGTAGCCTGGTATTGATGATGTTATTATGGTGATGATAATGTGGTGATGATGGTCGGTGTTGACACTCTTGGTGTATATACTCGCATATATGTGTAATAAGTCATATAATACTACTTTACTTATTTTTAGGTAAAGCATGCAGTCGTTAGGTCAAGTTAGGTTACGTCACACTTATTACGTGAAATAACTGGCTGCATGTATAAATAGCATCCAGGTGTACTGACTGTTGTTCAGTGTTTTAAGAAGCTCCTAAAAGTTAAAAATATTTACAGGAAGAGAAGAATTTGAATCTAATCTTCGTTGGCAGGACACCTTCTCACGCCTAAGATACAAGGCTTACTACCCACTCAAGATGCATTTACGAGTCAAACCCGAGTGTGAGCCGAGAAGGTCCGGGTCACGCCTCCCAGCTCAAGTGAGGTATATCTCGAGCTTTTTATTGAGTGTTTCTTTGTGAGTCAATCCTTGTTTGTGACATCCAGGTGACAATACAGCTCTGAGGGTGACTAACTTTTAATAATCTTGTCGCTTTAGATTCTATTCAATTGTATTTTTGCTTTGTATATAAAGTGTCTGGGATGCGTTACGGTTCACAATTTCACGAAGGAACACACAGTAATCCTGAAGAACATAAGCATGCGTCTCCTGTACAGTAGGTCCAGGTGATGAAGACCTCTGTGCACTATATCGAGAAACTAAAATAAACCGAATCGTATACACACTATGTAAGGACAACTTTATTATCCCGTAAAGCAACAAGAACCTCGCCCTTTGTTGACCTAACCTGAAATATTTGTTGATTATATTATATTCCATCACTTCTGGCAATTCCACATAATAGTCCTTGCTGACTGGAGAAAATATTATGGGTTAAGGGGGTTGAAATAAGCGATCTAAGAGAGAGAGAGAGAGAGAGAGAGAGAGAGAGAGAGAGAGAGAGAGAGAGAGAGAGAGAGAGAGAGAGAGAGAGAGAGAGAGAGAGAGAGAGAGAGAGAGAGAGAGAGAGAGAGAGAGAGAGAGAGAGAGAGACAGAGAGAGAGAGAGAGAGAGAGAGAGAGAGAGAGAGAGAGAGAGAGAGAGAGAGAGAGAGAGAGAGAGAGAGAGAGAGAGAGAGAGAGAGAGAGAGAGAGAGATAACAGGATTTAGATGGTGGCGCCCCCCCCTATGGTAGAAGATATTACAAGGCCACTGTGGAATTCCAACCGAAATGTGATCCAGTGTGAAATCCAATCTTGATTACAATGGCCTAATGTAATTAAAGGGATGAATTGTCTAACGTAAAGTCACACTACGTCACAGATTTCACCTCTCGTGTTATTCCGGTTCAGGTGTGAAATTCTGAAGGTGAGATTAGACTTGTGAAATATGTCTGGGGATATTTTGGTTTATTTCGTCTCAGAGTGAAGCCTTTGTTATGGTTTATTCCTGTATTTTATTATAATTTGTTTTTCTTATATTATTTTCTGTGTTCTTGTTAATATTTCTCCCTAATTTACGCATATACTTCTTCTTCCTCTTATTATTATCATTATTATTATTATTATTATTATTATTACTATTATTATTATTATTATTATTACTATTATTATTATTATTATTATTATTATTATTATTATTATTATTATTATTATTAATATCATTATTATATTAATTTAATTATTATTATTATTGTTATTATTAGTGTTATTATTATTATTATTATTATTATTATTATTATTATTATAATAATTATTAATTTTTCTTTATCTTCTACACATGTTTTATTATTCACTATGGCAGCGTTTTCTTCCTCTGACACATATTTCCACTTTCTTATTATAACTTCTTATTCTTATGAATATACTTAGCTTCTTCCTCTTCTTCATTTCCATCTTATTCTCAAGACGAGGTATATACTTACACGAACGAGATATACTCAACAATATAACACACAGGAGAAAATATACTAAATGTAAGGTAAACATGAGATTGAGTCGGGAATGACATTAATTAAAAGCCACTTGTTAGCGCGAGAGACATACGATTAGATATGATGACAATAGAATGGGATATACACACAATGGATGAGAAATATACAAGTGAGAGAGAAAAAAAAATTGAATAAACATGGAAATAAATCGTGTGGTAAAAATCATAAGCTAAGAAATAAACAGAAAGGTGAGAAACAAATAAACATAGATAAATTATAAATAAATAAATAAATTAATTAATCAGTTAATTAATCAATACATACATGAATCACTTAATTAACAGGTAAGTGAATTAAACATAATTAAACTAACGCATATTAACATGAAGAACAGTGACGATTAATGAACGCTATGTAGAAAAAAATCAAGTGCCAGATAACACACATTATAAACCCTATTTAAATAACCAAACCCAACCTAACGTAACCTAACCTAACCTCAACATTAACTCAAGTGACCTCAATTGCAATAACGTGTACCTCCTATTGCACTTAAATATATTGCAAACTAGAGGACGCTTCCCTATCTGCATTTAATTAACCAATATAATACATAAGAAATATCTACCGGCATATGTCCCTCCAAACTTCGCTGTGGTAGTTATGTTTACCGTTTTAATATAATGTTTGTCTAAGGTAAATTGAACGTAATTTTGTCAAGGGTTCTCTGAGCTGGAAGACAAGCCGGTGCCAAGTGCTGATATGAGTGTTATTACCATGTATATGACGACCAGGGCGAGGAAGGAAGAGGAAATGGTGTATGAGGAAGAGGAGGAGGAGGAGAGGGATGAAGGAAGACAATGATGATGATGAGGAGGAGGAGAAGGAGGAGGGTTAGGAACCGGGTGAATGAGGAAGAATAGGAGGAGATGCCGAATGAAGAAGAGGAATCGAATGAAGGAGGGGTAGGAGGAAGAAGAGGAGTGGGATGGAGGGGGAGGCAGAGGGGGAGGAGAAGGAGCAGGATGAAGGAGGAGACGGGGAAGGTGGATCATGACATGCAGTGGTTGGAGGTAAGGGAGAAGAAGATGGTAGAGGAGGAGAAAAATCAGAAGGAAAAGATAAGGAGACGCAAGACGAAGAAAAGAAGAGAAGTAAAAGAAGGAAGAACAATAACGGAAGGACGAAGAGAAACTGGAGGAATAAGAAAAATAAGAAGATGGAAAAATAACAGACCGGAGAAACATTACAAAGCCGGAAACTAAAAGGAAAAATACAAGAAGAAGAAGAAGAAGAAGAAGAAGAAGAAGAAGAAGAAGAAGAAGAAGAAGAAGAAGAAGAAGAAGAAGAAGAAGAAGAAGAAGAAGAAGAAGAAGAAGAAGAAGAAAGAACGATAGATGAAAAGAATGGGAAGCAATAAGAAAGATGAAGAAGGAGAAGGAGGAGGGAATCAGATAAAGGAGAAAGGGAGAATGTAAGAACGAGGAAGAAAAGAGGAAATTATAAGAAAGAAACACAAGGAAAAAAGAGAGAAGAAACAAAATTCGAGGAAGAAGTGAAAGGCTAAAAGAGAAGGAAAATGTGAAAAATGAGCTAAAGATGAATATAATAAAGAGAAAGGGAAGGAAAATAGATGAATAAAAGTAAGATAAATAAGGAATAGAAAAACAAAGATGGGATTAAGGGTGAGGAATCAGAGGGGAGACAAGAGTGAGGAACAAAACTAGAGAAGGACAGAAAATTGTAGAAACGAGAAAAACTGAAGGCAAAACAAGATGTTGATGATGATAACGAGAGAGAGAGAGAGAGAGAGAGAGAGAGAGAGAGAGAGAGAGAGAGAGAGAGAGAGAGAGAGAGAGAGAGAGAGAGAAACCACACTGACACAAGCAGGACTCATAACAGACACAAAGGCAACAACAACACGCCTTCTCTCCATCTCCTCCTCCCGCCTCAAACATAAAATACAACATATCTACCCCCGGGGCTGAACTCTTCCCCCTCCCCCCTTCCCCGATAGCTGAGGGAGGGAGAGTGTTGGAGTTTGGAGGAGAAGGTTGGGGAAGAGTCGTTTTTGAAGGGGAGGTAAGAGAGAGAGAGAGCGAGGATGGACTCGTAAAGGATGAAGGGGAGGAGTAGAGGAGGAGGAGGAGGGAGAGAAGAGGAGGGTTGAAGAGAGAGGAGGAGGGAGGGTAAAAGGAGGGAGGGGAGGGAGAGAAGAGGAGGGCTGAGGAGGAAATATGGAGTCTACACGGTTGGAGGAGAGATGGTTAGTGGTTCCTGGGGAGATAATTTGTGGGAAGGGGAGGACTGCCTGGAGAGAGGGAAAATATTTTGAGGAGTACCAAATTGGAGGAAGGAGGCTATTTGGAGGAACGGGAAGCTGTGCCACCACCGGGAGGAGGAGGAGGAGGAGCGGAGGAGGAGGAGGAGGAGGAGGGGAGGAGGAAGAAGAGGCTCTCAAACAACATATGGAGTTCATGTTGTTTTGGAACTTTATTTTTCCTCTGTTTGTCTGTCTGTTTCTCTACTGTCCGTTTCCCTGTCGATCTATTTCTCTGTGCTCCCATCTTAGTTCTCTCTCTCTCTCTCTCTCGTCTGAACATCTCACACACACACACACACACACATAATTACCGTAAACACAACATCCACACCTCACATGCACTGAACGTCCATTATCAATAAAAGATTTAACACAGCCAACCCGTAGAACCAAAACTGCATACCAATCAATATCTCACTTTGTCTTCTTCCTCGACTAAACCATGAGCTGTTTGCCATCTCAAGTAGGATAATAAAAATTTCTATTGCCTGGGTTTTCATCAGAAGGAAATGACACGAGAAGGGATTGGGAGTTTGTTTAAGCTTTATTTCTGTAGATTTCAACTCAATTATTTTTTTAGTTATGTGTAAAATCAATTAATTTTCTGACACACACACACACACACACACATGGTCTCCAAGGCAACGCAACTCATATCAGAATAATTGACAAACTCACAGTAAGTAAACAGGTTTCTAAAAAGATCTGAGTTTATTACATATAATTAATTACTTTCAAGATTAAATATTTTTAATTGGATCTAAATATCCCTCGTTTTCAAGATATATTGCGATTAAACTCGTATTAATTTTAACAGATTGATCAGATATATATAATTCGTATGCGTTCATGAATCATTATATAACATCAAAAAAATATAAAAATGACGATAATAAATAAACATGAACTGGTTATAATATTTCCTAATGTTATATTTTGCTTGTTATGAGAATGTTGCAATATATAGTTAATGTAAATATCACTGAACGTTCTCATGATAATGTTACAATTTAATAAGTCGGTGAGAATGAAGTGCATTACTCATATCTCCCTTAAAACAACCAAACAAACAAACAAATAACTATCAAAGGACAAAAACAGATAAATACGAAACACAAGAAAAACACAGAATAACATCAGAGCTACGTCATCTCTTCCTCTTTCTATCTACCATTATCACACTCTTATTACCTCCACTCTTCTCTCCCTTTTTTTTTTCCCTCTCCTCTTTCTCTACCATTATCACACCCTATCCCCTTCTTCTCCCTTTTTGTTTTCCCTCCCCTCTCTCTCCCCTTCTCTCTTCTTTCTCTACCATTACCACACTCATACTACCCCCCACTCCTCTCTCCTTCTGTTTTCCCTCTCCTCACTCTCCCCCTCTCTCTCTATCTTCTCTTTCTTCCTCCACCACATTGCCCTCTCATTTTTACGGCCTCATTGTCCTTCAGGATAACATAGGAAAATTTTTCCCCGTGGCGAGATTGAGGCTGTTTACTGTGTGTCTCTCTGCTACCATTCCCGATATGCTGTCCCTCCTGTGTACGTGTGGGGGAGGACGTTGAGGGGAGGGAAGGGGGAGGAAGGAAGGGGGGGATGATGGGAGGAGGGGTGAGGATGATGGGAGTGGAGGGATGGAGGATGATGGGAGGAGGGGAGAGAGGAGAATGATGGGAGGAGGGGGGAGAATGATGGGAGGTGAGGGATGGAGGATGATGAGAGGAGGAAGGTGAAGGAAGGTGTGAAGAGAGAGAGAGAGAGAGAGAGAGAGAGAGAGAGAGAGAGAGAGAGAGAGAGAGAGAGTTTATAGATGGGAGCAAGAATTTATAGCAGATAAACTGGTGGCGTGGGGGAGGGTGAGAGGGGTGTGGACACTGGGGCGAGGATGAGAGGAGGGGACGTGGAGTGGACAAAAAGAGAAAGAGAGAGAGAGAGCGAGAAGGACGGGAATAGAAGAGGGGAGAAAGGGTGGGGTGAGATGGTGTGGAAATTCGAGAGGAGAGGAGGGTTGGGGTGAGGGAATGCATAAACAGAAGTGAAGAAATGGGAGAGATAGAAAATAGGTGAAAAATAGAAAGGTAAAAATAAAGAATAAATAAAAAGGGAGAAAAAGAAAGAAAGAGAGAGCTTTGTGTGGTGGATCAGCAGTAAACAGGACCGGCAGCAATGGGCCCAAATCTCAATAGCGGATTTCCCAGCGAGGTGTGTGTGTAAATCTGGTGGCCCCGATCGGATCAAACAATGAAGGTGCTGTTGTGTCTACAGAATACTGGTGTGTAGGGCCTGCAGCTCTCGGTGGGGATGTAAGGATAGGGTAGTGCAGGTTTAGGATGGCGAGATATTATGGAAGAGAATGGGGGATAGAGATATATGATAAGGAAGAATAAGGAGACTGAAAGCGAAATAGCTGATGTTTATAATGTAAAATTCCCTTCAGCAGTGGACAGCTTCTATGCGCGCGTCACTGAAAACTGCGGGAGGGGGGGAGGGGGGGAGTGAGGAAACGCCAGGCGCTATTGACTACGTGTGCTGGCAATCGTCTTTACGGTGCGGCGATCAAGAGGAGGTAGATAAGAAGGGAAATCTGTAATGAAAGACCCCAGGAATGTGAGTTAATGAGAGATAAACCCAGAGGTGACGATGGCGCAGAAGAGGTGGACGAAGGTAAACAAATATAATGAATGTCCCGAGTTATAGGGAAGAGGAGGAGGAGGAGGAGGAGGAACCGTATAAGGGCGAGGAGTAGGGGAAGCTACAAAAAATAAAATAGAAGGGTGAGGTCTCTGGATGTATGGACCAAATAAGGAGGCTACTGTGGAAAATAATCGAAGGTTAAATATTGAGGATGGAGACTCGAGTGGTAAAAGTTATAGTATAATTTTGAAACAAAGGAGGTGGAAATCAGAGAGGATGGTCAAGTACTGGGTGAGAGTTAGAGAGGAAGATATAAAAGGCAGGAAGTGAAGGTCAGGGACTTAGATAAAGTCAGACGGGAAGGTCGAGGGGACAAGACAGATTGGTGGTGTGTCGAAAAGTTAAAGGCGAGGAGGTTAAGTACTGAGGAGCGACCAGTTTGAGAATCAGGAGCCAAGAACTCAACTTTGAGGTGTGAGATGACGTGAGCATATTGACAACAAGCCTGCCGCCCCAACCCTCCACTAAATGGCAGATTCAACCTGATTGGGTGTGTAATGGTCTTACAACCTGTCGAGCTGGCTGAGTGTGAGAAGATGAGAAGAAAAGGAGGGAAATGGTAAGGAGAAGAAGAGAAGGAAGAAGAGATTTTAAGAGAATGAGAGCGGATGATCTTGATGTAGAGGGAAGTGAAAGGAGGGGGAAGGGTGGAGAAAGGGAAGGCGGGATGATTGTACCTTCAGAGATCAGCTAGAAGGGTAAACTTGCCTCGTTATGGGCCCTTGGGATAACTCGCCCTGCACAAAGCCGGCAGTCTTAATCCAACCTAGTTTCACCTTTCATTAATCTTTTTTTTTTCTTTTTCCACCTAACTTTACCTCCTTCCGGAAACCCAAAAATACTTGTTACCTCCCGTCATCTCCTTCATCCTCCTTCTGGTCAGGAAAAAACTCGTCTTCACTTTTGTAAGGAAAGATAAGTTAACAAAAAGGAGAACTACCTACCAAGAGGGCAGTAAAGAAGGTTTTCCCCCAACACTACTACCCCCCAACACCCTCTTCCCCCAACACCACTACCCCAACACCCCCTGCCCCACACCATTATCCTAACACCCTCCCCCACACCACGACCCCCCCAACACCCTCTCCCCAACGCACTGTGAACATGTCGAGGTCCGGCACCTAAAGCAGCCAGGTATTGATTTGACCACGTCCTCCATCGGGTGGTTGTGGTGTATCCTCATCGACGTGCTCCTACTGCTAACACAAGGTGACACTTGGGGTCAGCCAGCCCACGAGGCACCGAGGGAGGGCAAACGGAACGGAGGAAGGAATAGGTGAACGGGAAAGTGGATGGAGTAAAGCAAGAGAAAAGGAGAAAATAGAAGAAAATGATATAACGAGATAGGTCAAAAGAAAAAAAGGGAGAATGACACACACAGGAACATTGTGCAAGAAAAGAATGACACAGAATGAAGAGAACGATAGGTTGAGGAACAAATGAAATAGATAGACAGAAGGACGAAACAGTGAGAAATAACTTTAGGGTATGGACAGAAGAGGACCGGGGAAACTGGGTCGCTCTGTGATGGAGGATAAGAGGGATGTTCCTGACTATGTATATATATATATATATATATATATATATATATATATATATATATATATATATATATATATATATATATATATATATATATATATATATATATATATATATATATATATATATATATATATATATATATATATATATATATATATATATATATATATATATATATATATATATATATATAATATTAATAATAATTGAGCTAAACCTCTTATCTGGAGTGAAACAAAAACCTCCAATTTGAAAGGACCAATCGGAGTTATATATTTCAATCTTTGTTTGTGTATGTATGTATGTATGTATGTATGTATTCGTGTGAGTGTGTCTGTGTATGGTTATTTGAACGGTAAGTAAGAGCTGGTATTGGCTTTCAGGAAACAGGGGAAAAAGGAAGAGAAAAAAAGGGAGGTATCGCACAGTGGAAAAGGCAAGGGGGGAGAGAGAGAGAGAGAGAGAGAGAGAGAGAGAGAGAGAGAGAGAGAGAGAGAGAGAGAGAGAGAGAGAGAGAGAGAGAGAGAGAGAGAGAGCTTGGACTACCAATAAAAGTGAACAATGATAAAAGCAGACTAATTCCGATTGGTCCTTTTAAATTGGCGGTTTTTGCTTCACTCCAGATAAGAGGTTTAGCTCAATTATTATATAAACAAAAACAATGACACAATCAGCTCCAGGGAACTATTTTGCATACACATCTAAAAGTGCAGCACGGTGCTGTTCGAGCCATTACTTGATAGTGTGCTTGGTATTTATCATAAATATTCATATGAAAATTTTTGGCTTTATTTAAACACACACACACACACACATATATATATATATACACACACACACACACACACACACACACACACACACACACACACACACACACACACACACAAACTACAGACATTCATTTACACATAAACAAACACATATGTAGTGACTGATCGAAGCATTAGTATTGTGAAGCTGCTCCAATAATTTTCGCAACTCGTATTCCTTTTCACGAGGAACATTCACATAAAAACATCATTCACAGTTCTCTTACAAGGTATGAAATCAAACTTGTAAAATGATTCTGAAGTAAAACGCTTCTTAACGGGAGAGTAGGATGATTTTTCCCTATGAATGCATGAAGGTAGTAATTTATTTTCGTGTGAATACTGAAGAGCTTGGTAGGGTGAGAATATGGTAAGGATTGTGTGTGTGTGTGTGTGTGTGTGTGTGTGTGTGTGTGTGTGTGTGTGTGTGTGTGTGTGTGTGTGTGTGTGTGTCTTACCTCCCCCGGGATGGACGTCCTGCCAGTCCTCAGCAAAATGATTCCCAGAAAAGTATTTCCCCAAGAAAGAGAGCTCGAATTGCGGCTTCGGGGAAGAAAAGTCTAAGAAAACTGCAAGCACCAGCGATGGTGATTTTACAATTCGACGCGTGGCTCTCTGTCTACTGGCACATTTATTGTGAGGATCAATGGTGTCTGTTGTACCTTCAGTATTAGAGAGTTTTAGCTGTGTTAACTTGCCTCCGATCTATTCACCTTAGATTAAATTTAGGGAAATGAAATCAGGGGAGTCGTGTGTACAGTATATGTATTTATACTTTCCCTTCCTTCTCTTCTTTTCAATTTTCGTGTTTATGGGCATTACCACGATTACTTTATTTTTCCCTCCCTCCCTCCCTTCATATATACAACATATATATAAACAACGGAGACGAAGAAAACCGTAACTGCAGAATATACTCCAAAGGAAACTTGATTTTTCTCTATTTTATGGAGATTGTCGCGCGAACTTTATGAAGCAAATTTAAATGTAATATTACTGAAGGATGGCCAGAGATATCTCAAGGTTATGATTTATAGGGTGAATGTAATGGCGGTATCTGAGGACGGAATTCTCAGAGAAAATTCTAATATTTCGTTTAGAACTCGTTCCAAAGAAGAAGGGGATTCGATTATTGAACCCACATAAAAGATTCGAAAAGGGAATTAAGTTAACAGAATGAATTCGTATCGGATTATAGTATAAAGGCATCATAGGGAGATTTTATTGAAAACTCTAGGGATGAATATCGTGGGGTTTACTTTATTTAACATATACGGGTAAAACGCCTTTGTAGAGAGGTTTCTTACATAAAGGATATAGATGATCCAGTTTCAGTGGACTATCGTGAATACAAACCAGGTTGTATGTACAGCATTTCTAAGAATTACACAATTAAGCCCGTGTGTCTACTAAAGGAAACTATACCAAAATTTTATACACAATGATCATTATGAAGATTACTTATTCATTAAACGTCAATTTCATAAAACCTACATAAGGAAATTTACCCTTTCTTCTCCACTTCCAGCCCCCACTCGTCTTCGTCCTCTTCCTTCTCCTACGGCTTTTCCCAATCCTTCTTCATCGTCCTCTTCCTTCTTCTATTTATTTTCCGTCTATTTGTCATCTTCGTGCTTCCCCTCCTCTCAGTTAACTCACTTGCTCCACCTCCTAACCAACTTTTCCACAACCTTCCTCTCTCAGTTAACCCACTTCTTCGTCTTCAGGAAATACCTCAACTTAGCACGAAGCCGCCTGGATGTGGCTTCGTCTTCCTCCTCCTCCTCTACCTCCTTTCTCTCTCTCCCTCCCCACCCCTACCTCTCCGTCCCCTCCCCCTCCTCAACCACTTTGGGAAAATCGTGAAGGGGAGATGATGGGAGAACTTTGGAGCGAACGTGGGAGAGGCAATACCCTGGGTGGTGTGGATGAATTGGTTGATAAATTGACGATGTTTTGGGAAGTTGTATTGTCCTCTTGGTAAGTGAGACCATGATAACACGAGGGGCGGAAAGGTGTAGGAGGGGGGTAATACTGAGGAGGGATGGGGTGATGAAAGGTGAGTGAGGGGTTAGGATGTGTGGTGTGGTGATTGGTCGTCAAAGAAGAAAGGAAGGAAGGAAGGAATGAAGGAAGGAGATGAGGAAGGAAGGAAGGAAGGAAGGAAGGAAGGAAAGGAAGGAAGGAAGGAAGGAAGGAATGGTTAGGGGAGGTGTTGATGGTCAGTAAGTTGGAAAGGTTAAAAAAGGAGGGAAGGTGATGGTGAGGGGAGATAGTGATGATGATGTGTATAGGGTAAAGGCGGCGAAGGTTAGAGAGGGAGGGGTTGTGAGAGGTCAGTAGGTGAGGGAAGGAGGTTGATTAGGGGTTAGTGGGGTGATGGATCAGAGAGGATAGGAGGGGAAGGGGGAGGAGGGGGAGGTTCATATGGGTTAGTAGGTGAGGGGAGATGAGGGTTGGGTGACGCTGATGGCCACAATTAGCCTTCATAATAGTAATATGAATATGCACCGACACACATACACATAAACACACATTCAGACAGACACACACACACACACTTGCTCATACATAGATACGAACAAGTATGCACACACACACACACACACACACACACACACACACACACACACACACACTACCAGTAAATTTCCTGCTAACAATGACCCCCCATTAACTATATTGTATATTGTGCAGAGGAATATACAATGTGTCCTTCTGAGCCATTAGTTCTCTATATTAGCAACGTCTCTTTCTCTTCACCATTCCTTCTTCTCGTACTTCTTATCCTTTCCCTTTCCTTCCACTTCGTTATTTCATTTGTCTCTACCTTTCCATTATATCTTTCCATTTTCTCTTTCTCTTCTAATCTCTCTCTCTACTCTCCTTTATCTTCTTTTCCCCCTTTCCCATTTTAATTGTTTTCCCATTATTATTTTTATATATATATATATATATATATATATATATATATATATATATATATATATATTCCTTCCTACTCATCTAATTCCATTTTCTCCTGTCACACCTTCCCTTTCTTCTTCCATACCATTCTACCTCCCCCTCTCCCTTTCTTTCCCCTGCCACCACCCCTTCCACCCTCCAACACTTTTCCTCTTTTCCCATTCCCCTCTCTCTCTCTCTCTCTCACCTACCCTGTCCTTCCTCACCCTTCCTTCCCTCCCTCTCCTACCACACTCCTATGACCCTCACCCCTACCAGCTTACCTCTCTTCAGAACAGAGATGGAAGCTTTGTGTGTGTGTGTGTGTGTGTGTGTTATGCATCAATTTACAAAGAGTTCCTCCTCAGTGGTAAGCTCTACAATGAGATTATTCCTGGACTTCGCGAGCTGCCTAATTACCATACTGGATTAGTGATAAGCAGAGGTGATTAGCATAACAAAATTAAGCAGCAAATCGACCTCTGACCTCATCACATCACCCTTATGTACCTCTCTCTCTCTCTCTCTCTCGCAATCTGTCTCAGCCTGGTTCTCTCTTTCTCTCCCTGTCTCACCCCTTTCACGCCTTATCGCTTTCTCTGTCATTCTTTATCGATGATGTCTCTCCAATTTACATCACTGACGATTTATTCTTTATTTTCTCTCATCCATCTCCCTTCGTATGCATTATTCACTTACATTTCTCTTCTACATCCCACTTTTCCATTTCTCTTTCCTCTCTACGACTCTTCCAGTTCACTCTCCCGTCTTAATCTCTTCTCGAAAATAACCCATTTCTCATCTTCTTTCTCTCATTCTTTCCCCTCCCACCTTCCCTTCCCACCACTCACAGCACCCTCTCTTCTTCTTTTCCCCATCTACTATATACATCACCCTCCCCCTCTCCCTCTCATTTCTCTTATTCTCCCTCACCTCTCTCTCCTCCCCTTCCATCCAATCCTCCAGCCTCTCTCATCGTCCTTCCCTTTCCTTCACGCTTCCGAGTCTCCACCCTCTTACCTCTCCCTTTATCGCTCTCTCCCCTCTCCCTTTACTGCTATTTCTCCCTTCCGTCTCTCTCTTTACCGCTCTCTCCTCTTTCCCTATTCCTTTCTTACTCTCTCTCTCTGTTTATTGCTACCTCTTCTCCCTCTCATCTCTCACATGCACGCTCTTCCCTCCCTCTCATCTCTCTCATTAAGGTGAGGTAGCCAATGTAATAATCGCGCTCACCCACGTGTCCAGCATCTATAATTAGCACGGCTGTGATGAACCAGAGGTATAACACGCGCTACATTCCTCGTTCGTTTCAATTATAGGTCTCTCTCTCTCTCTCTCTCTCTCTCTCTCTCTCTCTCTCTCTCTCTCTCTCTCTTAACTATGGGTGAATATGGACGGTGTCTTACCTATAATTTCATTTGTTGACCTATAATCACTATTGTCTATTTATAACAGGAATTTACTAATGATTAGGTAGTTAGTAATCATAGAGTTTATTTATAAACACGTACGTTTACCTATGAGAAGTTTATTTTCCTATAATCACACTTAACAATAATAGTACTGTCTTGGTACAACGACGCCTAATTATCCATCATTAATCTTGTTTAGCTATAATCACATTTTAACTGCACTCAAACTTATTTATCTATAATTACGTTTGATTATAGAAATTACGAGTTTTTGTTTTGTTCCCTGTAAATAATCTTGATTAGACCTACCTATGATTATGCATTTTTAGTATAATATTTATTCCCTATTACTCTACTATGTTTGTATCTATAATTTGGCTTGCTTTTTAAAATTATCCTCTTTTTTTCTATTTTCATGTACGTGTACTTATGGTTTAATGCCCTATAATTTTGCATATTGTTAAACCATTAGATAGCTGAATTTATGTGACCAGAGCATCATCTATAATCATACTAGTTCACATTATAGTCACATTGTTTACCTATGACTACTTCACCTATAATCAATATATCTACCTAGACCACGCTTGTTTAGTCTGAGTAACTTTAAATGGAATACTATCTATAATTAGACTTGTTTACTCGTTATCACGCCTATAATTCTCGTCTACCTATGATCGCGTTTTTCTCCCCAAATCGCTGTTTGTTTACATAATACCCATTTGTTTACCCACATATTAATAACTCCACTTGTTTGTATTTTCCTTTTTTTACTCATAATCAATCCTTTCTATCTATAATTACTCATGTTTACTAATAATCGCCCTTGTTTAGCCGTAATTCTTCTTGCTTATCTATAATTCTTCTTTACTTATGATCACAAATATTTACCAATATATATTATCATCCATAAACACATAGATCGATAATCCCCTTGTTAACCTATAACTATATTATATACCTGACAACACACTCCTTTCTCTATAATATCTAAAATTCGTTATCACTCTTGTTATCAGTTAAATAATAAAGCATTCCTAATTCCCCAAATTTACAAATAATAATACTTTCTTCAATTACCATATTTATCTGACAAAAAATAATACTTTCTTAATATTACCCTATTTATATCACTATTTCTAAACGTCATTCATATCGTTCATGATAATATTTCAAGTCTTGCAAATTACAGGAATTTCCCCCCAGTGATAATTTGCAGCATTCATTACACAGGGTTATATTCCCATCTGTAATAATTACATTTCGATTCGTATTATGGGCAGTGATTAAAATAATGACGAGCCATCATTAGTAGAGATTACCATTACTCATTAAGCAATAATTTCTAATCTATTCTCAGGATTCGTTTGCTCTAGTTTACCTGTTATTATCGTTATTATCACCATTTTTTATATTACCGAAGGAAGGGAGAAGGGAGAAATATGATGAATAAGTCGACATACTGAATAATAATACTAGCCTCGACATGAATCCGTTTAACATAAAGAAAGCGTCACTAACACAACCAACACACCTTACGACCTAAGTTATCGAGCTCTTTGAGCCAACGTCATGGAATAACCCAGAAAGACCGGACAACTAGCCAAATGCACTGGCTAACCATTACCCCTGGGACAAGATTCGCCAAACGTTTACCATCAGTTTCAAAATTACTGATGAGAAATAAAAGGAAATAGTGGAAAGACGCTTGACTACAGTTTTACTTTGGGGGAAGAAGGAGGGAGGGGAGGGGGAAGAAGGGGGAGGGACTTTACTGCCTAATACACCTCTCATCGCTGTGTACTGTATATGTGTTGACAATATACAGTAAATTATATCAGGGTTGAAGAACTTACTTGTAAAGCGGGACGAAGAGAAACACGTTGACGCTTCTTCTTCTTCTTTTACTTCGTTAACGACCTTTCCGGGTACCACAATAACCATCAGTACAACATCCTAAAAACAAACAAAACAACAACACTGATATAGCGACAACTGAAACACTAACACTAACAATAAACAAGTTAATAAGTAAGTAAGTAAGTAAGTGTAAAGTCGGACCTACCACTGAAGCCAAGCGTGAGTTCTACTGATTGTTTCTTTCTGAAGAGTGTCGGGTTTCCTGTTGTCGTGAAGCAGGAGTCAATAATACACAGCTCGGTGCCTCCACGTCGACTGGCGGGAGTAGTATATGAGGAGTCAAGAAGAGGTGGTGACGGTGCTGGTGGTGGTAGTTTGTGGTAGTTTGTGGTCGCTAAACGAGGTAGTTTGGTAGGTAGTTAGCCTGTCCTAAACGATTGTTATGTTTTATTTCATTTATTATGATTATCTATTTATTTATTTATTTAATTTTGTTTTATTTTATATCTTTCATTAACTTTGTTAACACTTTTTTTTTTTTACGGGGATTAGCCCACCCGGGCACAGGTCAATGACCCACATCGGGGCCTGGAGGGCGAAAGTGTAATAATAATAATAATAATAATAATAATAATAATAATAATAATAATAATAATAATAATAATAATAATAATAATAATAATAATAATAATAATAATAATAAAGAAGCATAAAGAAAAAAAAAGATCAAGGTTGAGAAACAATGTTGTGTTGTCAATGGTAAGAGAAACAATTGAGACCCTGCAATTATATATAAATGAGGCAGAAAATCAGATCAGCAACCTGGGACTTGGTCACAAGTTTTGTGATGCCATATGGCAGCAGGGTCTATCATTAGACACCACATTATGCTTCCAATATCTTCCCAGGCGGTTAATACCTCCCTGTTTGGTAGTATGCCTGTTGACTTCACACTTTGAGTTTCTCTGTTGATTACACTCGTGTGTGTGTGTGTGTGTGTGTATCTGTGTGTGTGTGTGTGTCGAGAGAGCGAGAAGATTGAGCCCAATAAACTGACAAACGAAATAACCAGACAGACAGACAGACATCCTGCACATAACAAGACAGTCAGGTATATAGAACGAAACACGGGCACAACTGAATAAAATACATAAAAAAGTAAATATATACTCCTAAACTTTTTTTTTTTACATAAAAGCGAAAACCGCCTATCGATGGTGGATCAAATCAAAACTTTCATAGAGACGAGGGAACGAGAACCGGAGTGGGAGGGGCAAGGAGGGTAAGGGGGGGGGGACAGGGCAGGAACTATGGTATACAGTTGCAAGAGGAGGGGGAGGAGGGGGGGATTATAGGATACAGTTATAGTTGTAGGAAGGAGGGAAGCAGGAATCATAGGATATTCTTGCAGGAGAGGGTACAAGCTACGGACTCAGTGTGAGGTAGGGAGGATGGTGAGTGTGCGGGGAGAAGGTAACCTTTTCTTATACGTGAGCCTAAGATAAAAATGTACATGTTTACTTGATACAATGATAATGAAGATGAAGGGCATCAATGATTACGGTAACTACTGCTTATAACAATACTACACGTACTCCTCTACGTTAAAGTCCCTTACAAACATACACACACACTCGTGGTACTTTTATACTGTCTCTCACATATACAAAGACTTTCCAAAAATACACAGTCCCGGACAACCCCCTCACAAACGCATTCATAACCAGAAAAAAAACACATAAAAAAATCATGAAAAAAGCACTCACACACACTCACTCATGCACATACACACATAAACACACGCGAGCATTTACAAACTTGTTCTTTAATACACACAAACAGGAACCTCCCCCCCCCATCTTTATACACACGTGCGCGTCCATCAACCTGACATGGACAGAGTAACTGTGTGACACCTGGACTGATACTCCAAACATACTGTCTAACGCAACACCACTTACAACCCCCGCCCGTGACCTGTTGGGGGAGGGAGGCAGGGGTGAGGGACTGGGGGTAGGTGGCTGGGAGAGGGGCAAGGGGAGAGAAGCTGGGGGAGGCAAGGGGGAGTTACAAAGGGGAAGGAGAGAGGGAGGGATACATGGCGTTTAGGGTAGGGAGAGGGAGGTTGAGGAGGAGGAGAGGGACGAAGGAAGAAGAAGAAGAAAAAAGAAGAAGAAGACAGTAAGGAGCAAGAGTAAATCAGTTTTTGCAGGAGGAGGCAAAAGGGGAAGAAGAGGAATGAAAAGAAGATGCAAAGGAGAGGGACAGGAGAGAAACGAGGAAGCAGAAGTAAAGGAGAAGACGAAACGCCGAGAAAGAAGTAGAATGGTACTATCAAAGAAGAAAATGGAAAATGAGAGAGAAGGAGAAAGAGGAAAAAGGGATAGAGAAGAGCTACGAGAGTAAAGGAAGGGAGTAGCGGGAGGTGAAGAAGAGGAAGGGAGGGAGAGAGTGGACATTGAAGCAGAGGGACTGAAAGCCACACTACCACCATCACCACAGTACCACCACCCCTAACCCTCACTACTACCACACTACCACCGCCCCTAACCCTCACTACTACCACACTACCACCACCCCTAACCCTCACTACTACCACACTACCACCACACCACCACCAACCCTAACCCACAGCCGCGGATCAGCTCCCTGTTGGTGGAGGCTTTATGCACAGGGGGAGGGAAGTACAGCACACACCAAAACAAAAAATAATAATAAAAGATACTCTGATAAAACACCTACTGAACATCGTGATCACTTAGGAGGGGGAATATCGGATAAGCAGACCGTGTATAATATTACAGTAATTTCCAATTTATTCAGAAAGCTTTGCCAATTTACTTTACATAACTCAAATTAACCTACCAAAATAATGGCCCCTCTCAGAACTTTTCACGTTAATTACTGACTAATTTGAGCCAACCTCGTGCTGTTAAATCCTGTACGCTAATCCAATGTGTGTGCTTCGTAGAATGATGATTGAGTGTAAACATCACCCTGAGTACAGCACTGTCCCCAGGAGTGCGCGTGAATGTACAGCAAATTGTTCCATTACTACGGAAATGGACACTCGTAGCGTGTGCTTGTGTTGTGTGTGGAAGAGTGAGTAAAGGGGTACTGGAAAGTGTGTGTGTGTGTGTGTGTGTGTGTGTGTGTGTGTGTGTGTGGAGCTGTGTAGGTATGTAGTCTCTGGAAGTGTTTAGACTGCAGGGTTGTGAAGACTGAGATTTTGTGTAAACTGAGTGGTTGTGTAAACTCTAGGGGAACTGTATGTGTGTACTGTACATGCTGTAGAATTTTTTTTTTTCTAAATTCACAAGGTTTCATATTCACTTCGAAAAGGCTTTGTGATGTTCCGGCAATTTTCCAGGCATGAAACAGACAAGGAAAGATGGTGTGTGTGTTTTGAAAGTGGCCGGACGAGGTGTTGTCAGGGCGCCATCCTTGCCCTGTTTTCACGGAGAGTTTTATAAGAACGACGGATTTTTCTTCACAAACATCATCAAATTTACAATTTCAGTACGATGGTATTTTAAATCAACAATTCTCCCCATAGATGTAATGCAACTTTAATACCTTGATTAGAATAAAGCACACTAAACAATAGAGGAAATTAGAGCTTTACTATAACAGATTATGAAAATAGAAACACAAGTAATTAATTTAGATCACACCAATATGGATCTTCGGGTAATTATTGTCTCTCACTGTCGTTCAAAGTCCCGGGGTGGTTGGTCTACTTCACACACATGTTGATCCTTTGTTGATGAAATGAATCCGGAGTCACAGTGGATCTGAACCAAATTCTCAAAGGATCGTATATTGATTCACTTAAGCTGAGGAACCAAAATAAAGACTCCATCATGGCGTCGAAACCAAACTAAGACTCTACCATATATAGATACATTAATTACCACAAACATGAAAGTAAAATTATCTTTCTAAATCTTTATGAAACCGAACCCTGATATATGTGTTGACGGATATATGAATATTTTACCTTTTGTGATTATACGTTAGTTGTGATATATGAATGATATATATGACGTGTATAGTTATTTAGATATCACGAGTTCATTTTGATGTAAAACAGATCATATCGTTTATGTCAAATGGTTCTGAATAATGCCTGTATTAATAGTGGAAAAAAATATTGATTAGACTGATATTTAAAAAAAAAGCGCAATTAGCAATAAAACAAAAATAACGAACATTACCCAGTTACAAAATTAAACCAGATTCACAATTGCAACTTTTTTTGTGTCGAAATCACGTAGTTAGATACAAATCTGAACTATCTGAATTGTATACATTAATTTTACATATACTCTATTGTTTGGGTGAAAATAATGACAGGATTTATAACACAGTGGCCGAGTTGTGGAATTTGTCGTTCTTAAAGTTGAACATGAATTACCGAAATGTAAAACAATATATTTCAACTGGACTGAGTCGCCATACAACCCTTAACACTAAACACAACGTAGCTGTACTTGATTTAATTAAAATTCGCTATCATAAATCCATAGCGAAT
Source organism: Homarus americanus (assembly GCF_018991925.1). Classification (NCBI taxonomy): domain Eukaryota; kingdom Metazoa; phylum Arthropoda; class Malacostraca; order Decapoda; family Nephropidae; genus Homarus; species Homarus americanus. The sequence continues at coordinate 1,064,290 of NW_024723484.1, forward strand.
ATATCCACTTTGCTCTCACGGGCGGGCGCACTCCGGCAATAAAATGAATGTGGTACGGACGATAGAATAAATTTCGGTGTTATTTTGCATAAACAATTGTGCATAATATGTTAATAAATCAGACCTATTATATGAATATTGAAAGAGTGTATCGTCACGGTCCAGGAGAGGCGCCTCAACGTTTCATCAACTCTCATTACTTAATGCTCATAATTCCATAAAATAAACACACACGCTGCCGGTGATGAAAATTCACGTGCGTTTGTTCCTACTTTTGCCTGCAGGGGATTAATACCTGGATAGGACGGTGATACGGAGGTGTAAACAGTGCGGTGGTGGAGAACGGGGGGCGGGGCGGGGCGGGGCGGGGCGGGGCGGGGCGGGACGGGACGGGACGGGACGGGGCGGGGCGGGGTGGGGAGGTCTTTGCTGTGGTCAGTATACGTTGGTTGTAAATAGTGTTGATTATTTTGGACGGTGATAGAGTATTGACTGTACTCTTTTATCAACCATTGAAATGCCGCGTAGTGGTGACTGAATAGTGAATGAAGATCTTATCTATTCATCCGTTAGTTCTCCCGCCGTGTGCAGTGAACAGTGAACAATAAAATGATAAACACAGGTGATAAGAAAGGTAATGTCAAACTTCATAAGCAATTGGTATCACTTCTTAATGATTAATAACACATATTAGTTGTAGGTTAAATTGGGTCTTAGTTTTGGTAGATTCCCAACCTAACCAAAGTTGAGAAGGGAGGAACGAGGATTACAGCCTTGAATAGCGGGTTCTGTATACACATTATGGACCTTTGAAGTTGGACAAGAGGATTTGTTCTTATCTCATTGAGGTTTTTGGGTGGATTTTTTTTTATTTCAAAACGGGGATATTAGGGTAGAACTGCCTTGTACTTCCTCTATAGACGTTTTAAGGTAGGGAAAAGGAGTTTGACAATTACATTAACGAATCCACAAGGATATGGAAAAAAAGTCTGTCAAGTTATCACGAGGAATTATTTTCAATCCAACCTTTAAGTGCCTTCATAGTTAATCACAGGACAGGTAACGCCATCACACCTGAGGTAAATTAGTACACCATAAAAACCTAATACAAACAACACCTTATATATTAATAGGATCGTCATATAACTTACTGGTATAATTGGAACTGCTATATAGTTTGTTTGTTCGTTTGATTATTTGATTTTTTCTGTCTAAGTATATTGTTCACCTGGCTCTAATAAAGGTTTGTCTTGAGTACTTGAATACGATGTAACTCAGGTGTGACTTGATGATTCTCAGTCTGGGAGAGAGATAAAGGAGCCACGAGCGCTGATAGCCTGAGCCGCCACTAATAGAATGTTTACCACGTAATGTGCTCTTAAACATGATTGGTTGCCATGAGTGGTGCTGTTCAGGGTGATTAATTGCTATGAGAGGTATTCTTTAGTTATAATTGTTTACAGCGATGCAAGGAGAGCTCTTAACTATGATTTGGTTGCCACGGAAGGGGTTCTTAGCTACGATTGGTTGCCACATGAGATATTCTAAGTAATGATTGGTTGCCACGCCAGATGTTCTTTGCCACTATTGGTAGCTTAGATTAGGTGCCAGATCAGATGTCCAACCACGATTAATTGCCACCATACTCTGTATCTTGATTAGTTGCCACGACAGTTGCCACAAGTCAAGATTAGTTGGGACAAGAGATGGTGCTCTGCGATATGATTGGATTACCCACAAGAATTATAGCATACTCCTGACTGGTTACCATAAAGACGTGTACTGTATCTCACCCACGTTCCTTAACTGTGATTGGTCGCTAGATAGTCTTAGGTCACGATAACAGCCAATAAGAAGAGAATTCTCCGGAAATCCATGAAAAAAAAGCCCTTCAAGAGGTGGCTTCAGACATGGGCCGGCTTGGAGCGTGGCATGCCTCGTTAGATAATTTTTCCGGGACATTGAGTTGGTGGGAATCCTGGCCTAGTGAGTGGTCGTATTCTAGCAGAGTTTCTATGGACTCGACCCTCCCTCCCTCCCTCCCCTCACTGATAAATTGATTGGAGGACGTCTTTGTTGTGGATATGTGGGTATCTGTGTGTGTGTGTGTGTGTGTGTGTGTGTGTGTGTGTGTGTGTTTACGCATGATTTTTTGTGTGTATAAAAAAAGCCCTGTTTATACACCTGACTAATCTTTTATTCCTAACTTAATCTGTCATCCCTGAGAGAGAGAGAGAATAGTCTTACCTAATATAAGTCCGCCAGTTCCACGCGGATACTTACATGTTTTGAATTACTTTTTTTGCAAATTCTAATCGTCAGTTTTGTGTTCTCAGTAAGAATATATTATTTCGGTAGGGATTGATATACCCTTATTATCTTTCTCTTTGATTTTCTCTCTTTTTCCTTAAGTCTATCTTTCTTTTTAATTCTTTCTCTCGTTATATATCTCTTTATGTCTTCATATTTTTCTCTCTCTTGCTATCTCTCTGTTTATATCCTTCTTCGTCTCTTTCCCTCGTATATCTCTATTTCTCTGTATTATATTTCTTCTTTCATCTCTTTTTCTCTCTTTGTGTATATTTTTCTCTTTATTTCCCTCCGTCTTTTTACATCTCACTTTCCTTGATTATATATCTCTCTCTACTTTCTTTGCTGCCATTCTTCTCACCCCGCGGGACATAAACTGGCAAACACACCACCACAAACACACGTCTCATCCTCCTCCAGCTCGTCCTCTTTTAGCCTCCCCTATCATGTCAGTAAGCATCTCCCCTTTCCTCGTAGGACCTAACACCAACACCGCCTTCCTTCATCCATCCCTCGGCCTGCCCCACAGCCTTAACTCACCCTGAGCCACAATCTCCCCGGCCACCCGCGGCCGCCGTGCCCACACACCACTTTTACGGCTGTTGCAGCGTTGCCTCGTAAAGCCAGAAAGTGCGGCAACGTAGCATAGACGCGGCACATGAACTTTTGTTTATGTTTGCTGCCAGTTGGCCCGGATGTCTTTAGATGTGTGTTTCTACTTGAATATTTTTTATTATTTTTGTATACATAAACCTGTTTAGACATTATGTATATATATATATATATATATATATATATATATATATATATATATATATATATATATATATATATATATATATATATATATATATATATATATATATATATATATATATATATATATATATATATAGAGACAGAGAGTGAGTTATTTTTAGAGAAGGATTAGTGGAAGCGGAACTCCATTTATGTAAAATTAATATTTCGTTTTACATATCAGTTAGTCTAGTCACAAAGTTAGGCTATTTCTTTTTTATGGATGTGTGGGTTTTGTGTGTTTGTTCCATTTAAAAGAATTTATATATAAACACATGTATATATTTTACTCCCACGGTGTATGAATGCATAAAACATCTATTACGTGTGCAATGTATGTGTTTGTCTACCCAATACATACGGCATAAGGATTTATCTTTGTTGATTTGCATACCGTTCCTCCCTCGAGTGCACTGCCCTGGTATACACCTTTAAGACAATACTCACACAAATTTATGTCGTGCATAACACATATTTCGAATAAAGGCCACATATCATATTAAGAAATGATATGTAAGCAGCAACGTATTTTATTAAACACGTAGTACAACTGACAGCCACAGTGAACGTGTGTGTAGAAGAGAACAATATATATATTACCAAAACTATCATTGATACATAAGCATCAAACACATTTCGAAACAAACCACGTTATATAAAACAAGAAAATACATACGCAGAGATCACCCAGATTAGACAAAAATGAGTCATACTAACACTACAATACAACGGTGTCGAAAGTCCTGTTGACACACGTAACAATCAAACATAAAAAAAACACATTCCCATGTTGACACGCACACAAAAGACATATGTCGAGATTACCGGAAATTATGCAAAAGAAAATCCTTTTGACGTTGTTATTCAAATTGGACGTCAAACTTCACCACCGAGGAGCTAGGACGTCTTGGGGGGCGGCGCATGTCAATGAGTGAAACACCCTTAATCTTTGTGGTGGTGGGGAGGAGGGAGAGGAAGTGGGAGGGGGAGGGGGGGAGGGAAGAGGGAAAGGGAGAGAGGGAGAGAATGGCCTTCTCAAATTCCGTTGCCATCCCATTCCAATGTGTTGTGTCGTGTTGTCACCACGTAGAGATGGAGTCATTTGTCATGTTCAAATTTGTCTCTTTATTTTTGTACTTGGAGACTACAACACTGATTTTCTGTTATAATACGAACACATACAATGATTCACTGTTTTATTACGAACACATATAGTGATTCACTGTTTTATTACGAACACATATAATGATTCAGTTTTATTACGAACACATATAATGATTCGCTGTTTTATTACGAACACATATAGTGATTCACTGTTTTATTACGAACACATATAATGATTCACTGTTTTATTACGAACACATATAATGATTCACTGTTTTATTGCGAACACATATAATGATTCACTATTACGAACACATATAATGATTCACTGTTTTATTACGAACACATATAATGATTCAGTTTTATTACGAACACATATAATGATTCGCTGTTTTATTACGAACACATAATGATTCACTGTTTTATTACGAACACATATAATGATTCACTGTTTTATTACGAACAAATATAATGATTCACTGTTTTATTATGAAAATATATAACAATAATAATTTTTTAACACGACCACGGTAATGATGATAATGAATAATGAGCGTTTACATGAATAAAATACGTTTATCTATGACTATTAAACGTCATTATACATGCAGAAAAGAACCATTGCATATAGTGTTATTCATCATTTTTTTTATCAACAATACTTCTACAATACGAAATAGCTTATATAAATATGTTTCTTGACTTTTTTTTTCTTTATGTTACTTGATAAATAAAACAAGAAGGCGAGAACTGGAACTATCTCGTCTTGTGATCAGTAGGGAGCTCTTACAGGGAAAGAAGTGCACCACATCTTGTCCCAAATGACATTCACACGCCGCACAGTATTCCACGGACAACTTTGGCACACAGTGGAAATTCAATTTAGCAGTTACTACGCCAGCCTAGAAATTGGAAAAGTTATAATCCGACGGGTGTTTAGAGGGAAAACATCCAAGTCGATAGACGGAAGTTGGTGAATATTTTGTGATGGTGACAGTGGGCTGGTGATGATGAATACAAAAACCGGGGATATCAGTCATCAAGATGATCATGACGAAGAAAGATTTTTACTCGCGTAATATCGGGCAATAATTAGTTAATGGAGAAACACCTGGAGCTTTTTTATCACTGATTTATATGTATAACATGACTGCGTTATTTTTTATCATTATCGTCTTTATATATTTTTATTTTTATAACAGTTCTATTTGTCACTCAATGATATCTTAATACTGGTTTAGACGATTATATGTGTTTCGATGTACCCCTGACACTGTACAATATACAGTGTATCCTATACTATGACAATTGACTATTGGAATATTAGAATCCAACTCTACGCTTTCAGTACAACAGTGCACGATGCATTATATATTAATTTGTTTCTTTTTTCATCTTTACAGGAGAGTGTCACTGCCGTCGACTCCGGGACTCCGAGTCAGGGGCAGAGTGGAGATGCCTCTGGTTACGACGCCTCTGGACGCTCCTCCTGACGGCGCGATACCCTGAGAGGAGGTGTAAGGTAGCGGGTGCTTGGGGGCAGCTGGCGAAGATGGAACGAGACACGACACCTCTTCTTCTGTACAACAACCATCATCCCACTTTAAGTGATGACTCAGAATGGGACGACCTTCTGGGCAGAGGAAAATGTGAAAGCACTTTCCCGTCCACTCCTTCACACAGCCCAAGAAACTTACACCGAAAGCCTCTCACAGATCATGCTCAAGGCAGAAGAAAACTTTTCGCTAAGTTTGGGCTTTCGGCAATGTTCTCGTCTCGTGATTCATCAAATAGTCCAAAGATGGCCAGGCAAGTTGTAAAACCCAGCGAAACCAACTCTTCTTTCGCACTTCCCTGGACGCGCTCCAAGGTTACCAACAAAAGCTACATTACCAACAACGACAACAGGAGAACGGACGGAATAAAATCAGAGAAGAGTTGTGGGCAAAACTGCCAAACTGAAGAGGACTCACCTGCTCTGCTGACTTCTCCTGATACCTACAGAAGCAGAAGAAAACACCGGCTGTGGTTCACTGAACCCCGGGGATACAAAACAGTGCCGGCGGAGACTCAACCAGTCCTCCCGGGTCAGGCAAACAGTGGGAGTTCCCGGGCCTGGGTGTCACCGCCTGCCTGGTCTTCAGTGGTCCATGGATTGCACTCTGTGGCACTGGTACTCATGGTGACGCTTTTGAGTCCCGTCGGTGCCTTCTGTCCCCGAGGATGTTCATGTGACGACGTGGGGTTGCTGGTTCACTGTGACAAAGCAGACCTAGACGTGATCCCAATACTGCTTCATCCTGGAACCCTGGAACTACACCTGAGCCACAACAGGATCAAGACAATTTTGGAAGGACTTATATTTTACAATGAGCTTCGGTTTTTGGATCTGTCGCATAATGAGGTAGTATCGCTTGGTTCACAAAACTTTGCCTCGCAAAGATCTCTCAAGACACTTGTGATAAATAATAACAAGGTTTCAAAGATTCAGAGCAGAGCATTTCTTGGACTTTCGAAGCTCACTACTCTGGATTTGAGTGATAATTACATAGAAACTCTGGAAAATAACGCTTTCAGTTCTCTTAGCAAACTGAAAACTCTTGACTTGTCGAATAACCGAATAAAGAATCTTACTGCCAATACCTTCATGAAACTCCGAGGGTTGAAATTACTTAATTTGTGTAAGAATGAGCTTAAGGATATTTCCAGTGTTGTATTTGAACCCCTTAAAGAGCTTCAAGACCTAGATCTGTGCTCAAACCAAATTACGGTCATTCAGGACTTTGCTTTCAAAAGTCTAAAGGGTCTAATTAACTTGAAACTAAGCAATAACAAAGTGCGTCACATCCACGAGAAGGCTTTTAGTGGGCTGGAGTCCCTAAGACTTCTAGGCCTAAAAGACAATGCGTTCACTGAAGTGCCCAGCCACATCTTACCTGCCATCAAGGGTCTTGAGGAGCTGGATTTGGGGATCAATCCTCTGACGTCATTACCTTTCGACCCTTTTTCCCAATTGGTTAATCTTAAGAGTCTGCACATATCACGATGTGAGAACCTTTCCTTAATCGACAGTGGAGCTTTCGCTAGTCTCAGTAAACTTAATTCCCTTGTACTCAGTTTCAACCCCCAATTATCCTCTCTCCAACGTGACGTCTTTAAGCCTCTTACTGGCCTTCGACATTTGGTTCTCAGGGGTAATGGCTTAAGAGGTTTTGATCGCTCTCTTGTTAGTTCCACCAGCCTCCAGTCACTTGATCTTCGGGACAATAGACTTGAGTGCAATTGTTCCATAAAGTGGCTGCAAGAAGCGAGCTTGAACAATAGCCTCTCGCTAAAAATCGAGGAGATATCGTGCGCCGGGCCAGACGTGCTGAGGGGCAGAAGCCTCTCAGAACTATCCGAGTATGATCTTGAGTGTTACAATAACGTAGTGGTGGTGGCCTCTTGTGCTGCCGCGTCGATGGCTCTCATCCTCCTTCTAGTGGCTTTTGGTGTTCTTTATTATAAGAACTGCCGCAAGATGAAGGCGATGGTCCACGACAACTGGCCGGAGAAGATCGTGGCGACCTGGAAAGACCCGGAATACCAGAAGCAGGTTGAGGACGAAGAATACACATTTCATTCTCTTCGTGGCATCCAGCACATTCCCGTGACAGTCATTTGACAGGAGCTCGGTGGAGATCAACCACCGCCTTCTGGTCTCCACGACGAGTTAATTGAAAGAACCAAGGCGCTCAAGTCCTCCATGTCAGCGGAGGAAAGTAACAAAAGCAGAACCATGAGACAGCCCCATCATGGAAGAAAAGAAATAGAAGACTATTTCTCCTCGCTCAAGTCCCCAACAAGGGCCAACCAAGAAGGACACTTTGGGGTCCTTCCACTCGAGAACGGTGTAGGGGGAGCCGCCAGCAGCAGCCGCAGCAGCAGCAGTAGCAGCAGCAGAAACGGTGGTCAGCGTATTTCACATTACCTGCCACCCACCCCACCTCCCGGCGCTACCACCACACCACGCCGCCACAACTCTCACATATACGCTGAGCCTCACGCCAGACCCAAGCTTGGCAGCAACGGCACAGCCCACAAGTCATCCAAAGATTCTGGATATTACTCCTGTGAGTTTCTGGACCAGAATCCCTACGCAGGTTCTATGAAGGAGCCAGGAGGGAAGGCAACCCCCTCCCAGAACAGCAGAAGTCTCGGGCGGCACCTTCCCCCCAGCGACTCCGGGGTCTTCACTCTCAGCCACATCTACAACAGGCCTAGTCAACATAGCTTTAACAGTGAACAAGAGGGAATCTATGATAACATAATTTGATAACGAGAAAATGCCAGCAGCTTGTTCTTTTGTTGGGCATTAGCTACAAGAACATTTATAGCGTGATAAGTTTTGGACATTGGAACAATGGTTGTGGGTCTTGGAACTTTGTGGTTATTCACTTATATCAGCTTTTCATAATGAAGCTTTGATTATTATTATATACTGTGACGTTCTTACATTCATTTGAATAGTATATAGTTACTGTTATAAGTCATTTGTTTCTCTTGTGCATGATATTGTAAAAAAATAAAAATAAATCACATCCCAGTTCCTCTTTGCTCATGAACAAGCGGTAGACAAAGCACAATACTATATTATCACGAATGATTAAGCCATTTTCTTGGCCACACTGTGTTTTGCTACAGTTGCAATACAGACTAGTCCAGACGGTGTGTGACGAGCCAAGACGTTTATCATTATGTACAGATATTATTAAGACGTGCATCTTACGTATGCATAATTGACTTGCACATTGTCTTAGGTTTTAAAGCTTGCTTCAATCGGGATATCTCGTCTGCACCTTTATAAGACTAAAATCAAAACATCGGAGGAATTGCCTTTACATCCATTTTAAAGGGTATAGAATTCTGAGACATTTTGTATACTACATACGTTTTTCTTGTCATTAATTAAACTATGATTATGCTTCAGTAATGTTATTTCATTTACCTCTCCTCACAGATAACATTATAGAGATTATATGTTGAAATGGTTGAAACTGGAAAACTAAACAAGATTATATGTCACACCTACACTCACAGCACGTTGAATTATACGTGATTAGCAAGAAGTGTATATATGGATACTACACAGATCTTACGCATTAAAGTAAGTTGGATTTTGTACCCAGTATCTAAAACAACTATTTGTGCAGGTGGGGGTCGACATGCTCCGAAATTTTACGTGTGACTAGTGACAGCCCTCATATACCAATATTTATCGTCCATGGTGTCATATTGTTTCCCACAAAGTATGCACAGATAGTTGTTTTAGCTACTGTGCGCATAAGAACAGTGATCTACTGAAATACAATGTTGAGGATTAAAATGATAAACTACAAAACATCTACATAGAAAAAGATGTTGTCTATGTAATATAAGGAGAATGAAATGTATTAACATGCTTAAGAACTCTGTATCCATTGTCTTGAAAGAGGTAATTAAGTAATAGACGTTCACTTTGATCACTAAAAGGAGGGAAATGGGCAATTTAGGTTTGTATAATGAGAGTATAATTTTCTCTTACATTCAAATGATATATATACTGTATGTGACCCCCCTCCTCTCTCTCTCTGGCTATTTAGTTTGGAGGCTTAGGGAGACTCTCCTAAGATAAGGGTGAAGACAGTAACACAAACATCGCACACCATCACCACCATTCTCGGGTGATGAATTGCTCACCACTTCGGTGTGTGTGTGTGTGTGAATATCTGTATGAGTGTTTTGTACACAGCGCCCGAGCAAAGAACATATACAATGTTTATACCTGTCGAGGACAAAGAATGTGTGTAGTCGTACAGGCAGGTAGCATGTGCGTGGGGGGGCTCTGGCATTTGGTGTTTCCCAGAGAATCAGGACCATAAGGTGAATCTGCATTGCTGAGTAATGAGGAGTTCCAGGAAAACAATTAATACTGGCAGGAGGAGGAGAAACACCCACTCCAAGAATACCTGGGAGATGAACCTCTGTAAAGGGACTAAGTCCTCTGTTTTCTGGTTGGGATCAAAAGGGATTTACCTTTTTTTTATATTGATTTATTTTTTTTTGGGGAAGGGGCTTCATATTAAAAAGGATAATCTAGTGTTGATATTCTGTATAAAGGATATTATAGAAAGATAAAATATTGTTTTTGTATTATATCTATAAGATAATAATAATAATAATAATAATAATAATAATAATAATAATAATAATAATAATAATAATAATAATAATTAAAATAACAATAATAATATATACTACTACTACTACTACTAATAATAATATTAATAAATAATAATAATAATAATAATAATAATAATAAATAATAATAATAATATATACTACTACTACTACTACTACTACTAATAATAATAATAATAATAATAATAAATAATAATAATGATAATAATAATATTAATAATAATACTACTACTACTACTAATAATAATAATAATAATAAAAATAATAATAATAATAATAATAATAACAATAATAATAATAATAATAATATTAATATTAATTATAATAATAATAATAATATTAATAATAATAATAATAATAAATGATAATAATTATAAATAATAATGATAATAATAATAATAATAATAATAAAATAATAATAATAATAATAATTATAATAATATTAATAACTAAAATAATAACAACAGCAACAACAACAACAACAACAACAACAACAACAACAACAGCAATAATAATAATAATAATAATAGTGAAAGATTTACAGTATTAATTATTACAAGATATATGGCAAAGGTGACCGAAATAGTCAGTAAAAGATTATATGAAAAACAACAAGAAAAAAGACAAAAACGTTCAGTGAGGGTCACAGATCGCCAATTACCCGGGAGAAAGATGCCGAGGGGGAGAGAAGGAACAACTCGAGCTCATGTTCGAGTGCCACTAGCCACTTCAGATCATAATTACAATTACAATTGGTTTCATATGTTAGATATAGAATTGTGATAACATTTTTGAGAGAGAGAAAGAGAGAGAGAGAGAGAGAGAGAGACCAAATCGCCTCTTGCGTATATTATTAAACCAAAAAAGCATATTTCCGATAAACTCTCTTCAGCAAATAAAAGATCTCTATCAAGTCGATAACCAAAGCCGTATTGTAATGATGCAAATATTCAACACAACTAACTACAAATTGACGGAAGGTGGAACCGTTTAGTCTGATGAGCGTCAAGTCGTGCAGTCAACTGTTGCATACATCGCCTCAGCCCAAGGTGATTTTTTTTTTCAATACAGGTAATCACGCGCGGTTAGGGGTGGGATGTCAAAACAACGGCAAGAGGAATTATTTCGTTTACACCGTGATGACTCCACCTACACCCCCCCCCCACACACACACATAGCTCCATTCCTAAACACACACACATACACAACTCCTGATTTATGTACTGCACAGCCCTGTAAATGTATTCAATGCATATTATATCATTATGTCTAAATCTAATGTAAGTGTATATTTTCAGCCACCGGCTGCAAGTCTATTAATAAACCGTTTATTATTATTATTATTATTATTACACCTACACCCCCCCCCACAAACATCTACACCCCCACACCAACCAACACACCCCACACACACATCTACACCCTTCACACCAGACCTACACCCCACACAAACACACCTACACCCCCACACTTTCATCCCCAACACACACATTTCAAAACTGAGAAAGATTACAGCATTAATATAATTTCTTGTTCGAGATTTATATCCTGGGAGACACACTTGTTTCCAGCGGAGTAATTGCCTTCAACAAAACTCTCCTTCTTACCTCGAATACAATCTTCATAATGGTATAAATGAAGAAAGATATGCTGCACAATACATGATTAGCATTCCTCCTGCAGCCCCAATACCCACTGTCTACCCTACCCCTTCCCTTCCCTCTCCCTTCTTTTCCCTTCCCCACTCATGCACCCTCCCCTCCCCTTCCTTCCCCCTCCCTTCTCTTGCTCACTCCCCTCTCTTGCTTTTCCCCTTCCTTCCCTATCCCCTTTCATGCACCCTCCTCTCTTCTCCCCCTCTCCTTTCATGCAACCTCTCCCCTCCCTTCCCCCTCCCCTCTCTTGCTCCCTCTCCTCCCTTTCCCTCTCGCCTACCTTCCCTCTCCCCTCTCTTCCTCCCTCTCCTCCCTTTCCCTCTCCCCTCCCTTCCCCGCCCCCAAAAATAAATAAATAAAAAATAAAAAATGTACCCTGACTGTGTCTTTAATGTGAAGCAAATATTTAAAACGACTTTCTTCAGCGGCCGCACCAGGCGTTGTGTGTAGGAGAAATTAAATTTGCATATCAAAGTCCTTGTCAAATATCATGCAAATTAGAACTTAATATTTCACGCAATGTAACAAGGTGGTTGTTTGCATTAATTTCGGAGCTAATTTTTTTTTCTACTTCACTCTCTTCTTTCTTCTTCATCATCTTCTACTTCGTTTTTTTTCCTTTTTATTTGTAATTGTTCTCTCTCTCTCTCTCTCTCTCTCTCTCTCTCTCTCTCTCTCTCTCTCTGACATACAATTAACACAAGAGATAGTTAGAGACTGTCCCCACAGTCAGGAATCGTCCCCTAATAACGCTCTTATGCACAACTGCAATAGAGGTAATTTAGCATTAATCATCAGGTGTCTTGGTTAGTGCGAATGCTGACAAGGACACCAACAGCATTTCACAGCTCGCAGATTGGTAATAATGTTGCTCTCTTAAGTGGATTAGAGATGACAGTAGTAATATTTTGGTATTGTTAGTAAGAAGACCTATTAAATGAGTACGGTAGGTTCACTCCATCCAGATTATGAGCATCTTAAGATTAGGCACCCTAACTTATTTAACCTTACGATTACATTTTTTGGGTCTTTTCTTTGTCTTTTCATCTTTTTGTTTTAACTTTCCCTGCTATTCTTCTTTTCCCTCCAATTCTTCTTTTTTTCCCTTTTCTCGTTCTCTTTTTCTTCTCATCTTCTATTTCCTTTTTTACTCATTATATATTTTTTTCCAGTCAATGTGTCTCAGTATGTCTTTCCTTTTCCTCTTCCATTATTTTCTAGTATCCTTTCAACTTCCTTCCGTCTCACTCCATGTCTCATCTCTTCTCTCTTTCTCTGCTTTGATGAAGTTAAGAAATATTCCTCTTCTTCCAAAATATTAACTTTAGGTTAGGTTAGGTTAGGTTTTTCCCGGTCCATCCAGGTAAATAATAATCATTAGATGAATATAGCTTACAACATTACTTCCTAACCTTCCATACATCACCTTATTATAACAAAATAAATAAATAAATAAATAAATAAATAAACCAAGACTAAATTTGGTTCAACTTCCTATAAAGTTAAAACAAACCAAATATTATTCGATTAAATGTCATTCTCACTTCACACCATCGATAATATAACGACATTGGTAAGTTTAATCAAGTAATGGCCGTTCTATGTAATTCCAGGATTATGAATCAATGTTCTTAACTTCAATCTCTTTTGGAATATTAATTAAGCTTAGTGAGTGTGTATTACCTGTAGGGTCTTTACACACCTTTACCCAGAAGAGTTAATCATTGAGGTAATTCTGATTTTCATGTATAGATTTATAGACATTTTGATGTTACTTATGATGTATAGATGTTGTTAAGTTTCTAATGACGATAGTTTAACCATTTGAGGATGATGGTATAGTCTAGTACCTTAAGAATGATAGATTAACCCTTTCAGAATGATGGTATGAAACCCTTGAAGGATGATAGTTCACGTTTATTACACACACACACACACACACACACACACACACACACACACACACACACACACACACATCTCATTGAGCTTGAAGGCTCTATGATATACTCACCTTTTTATTGATGCTGAAGATGAATAAGACTCGTCCTAGTACAGTCTAGTGAGGATTTCCTGTAAACAAGAATTTTGTCAATTTAATGATGACAGGAGGAGAGGTTCAAGTATCTGAGAGTGATATAAGGTAAAGTATGTGTGTGTGTGTGTGTGTGTGTGTGTGTGTGTGTGTGCCTGTAATAATGGCTGCTATAGTGATTGCAGTAGTACAGCATAAATTATGACACCACGATACAATTGTTGATCGTGGTGAATGATAGTAACACATGATGGTGGTGGTAGTGGTAAATGATACTAACACATGATGGTGGTAATAGTGGTAGTGGTGGTGAATGATGGTACTTATAATAATGATTGTAGTGAATGTTACTGATAATGAATAAAAAAAAATTAACATACATCTGCTGGAGGTAAATCATAAACACATTTGGTGACGTAGAAGTGAACCGTATTAAAATATAAATATCCTATTGGTTTAGAATAATGGTAATGGTGAATTTCGTATTGTCCAGTAATTTACGATCAAAGTTGACAGTGTAATTATATATACCATAAAATTGTATTGTATAAGAGGACTATAAAAAACAACAACTCTACATAAATACATTACAGATTAATTATTTGTTCGTGTCACTGAAGCCACGCTTACAAAGGACTGGCTGTGATGCAATGCTGTAGGACAGAATTGGACAAAAATGAGAATACTTTTTGGGGACACTCTATATTTTCACCTGGTATTAGAGTAACACTTAATGCTGTATAAATGGGAGTTGGATGCCATAAATGAGATGTACGTGTGAATATACAGTAAATACCCTGAAAAATAGTTAAATATAATAAACAAAAGAACAAAAATGAGGGGAAAGATCCCAGTTGATAAAATAAAGACAGGCAGACAGGCAGACGGGACAGACGGGACAGAAAGATAGACAGAGGGGTAGAGAGAGACGGAGAGACAGATTCATATAGACAGCCACTCGAAACAATGAAAAAATAGACATGAAATAAAGAAGTAGAAAAAAAAACGAAAACAAAAACAAAAGAAGAATAAAAGAAACATGATAAAAGATTATACCGGAGAAAAGAGTTGAATAAAAGTGAAAATAATGAGAACGATGAGTGTGAAGAAGAGAAAGGAAGGGACAACTTTAAAAAAGAGAAATATTCGTGATATAAATGGATAAAGAATCTGTCTGTGTTGTAAAGCGTAGTTGATAATAATCAACATAAGAGTCTTAAAAGTCTTAAATATGAATGACTTAACCAACGAGAAACCATTTCTCTATTCTTGGGGATTTTTATGTGAGAGAGAGACAGACAGACAGAGACGGAGAGACATAAGGGACAGAAGGACAGGGAGAGACAAAGAGACAGACAGACAGACAGGACAGAGAGAGACAAAGAGACAGATAATCAGGACAGAGACAGACAGATACCAGAGACAGTCAGGACAGAGAGACAGACAGACAGACAGAAGGACAGAGATAGAGAGAGACGGACAGAGAAATAGACAGATAAAAGAAACAATGAAAAAATAGACATGAATAGACAGAAATACCAATAGATAGATAGATGGACACATTAATTAGGCAAAACAAATGAATAAACAAATAAAATAAAAACAGAGAGAAAGAGAACGAACATTAAAGAAAACATTAAAGACAAAACACTGCAAGAAAACGAAAAAAAAGATTAAAAAAAAAAGATTCATCTGCCTACGAGTAAATCCAATTACAGATTCACAACACAAACATTTCAGCACAGAGTAGCACGCGCTTTAATTAAACTCAAACGCACGCAATAACCAACGACAACTTGAGGAAAAATAACGTTATCTAAGGCAGGAGGCAAGTGGGAGGTGTGAGGGGGGGAGAGGAAAGAGGGGGGGGGAGAAGAGAGGAGGATGGTGTGTGCATGAGCGGCCCCGCCAGGGAACCAACACACACACACACCCAGAAGACGACTAGATGATGGTGATGGACTTTGTCGTGTTAATATAGTTTGGGGGTTAATGCACTCCTCTTTAATATTATTTGTGTGGTGAATAATTATTGAAAGTAGACACAGGGAAAGGAGAGAGAGAGAGAGAGAGAGAGAGAGAGAGAGAGAGAGAGAGAGAGAGAGAGAGAGGGGAAAGAAAATGAAAGGAAAGAAGAGATGGATGAAGAAGTACAAACGAAGGGAGAATGAAGAAATAAATAAAGAAGAAAGTGAAAAGAAAGACAGAAAGAAAATTAGTGAAAGAAGTAAAAAAAACATAGAAAATATATAAAGGATAATCCAGGACTTATGCACAATACAATTTGCTTAAAGCCATTAAGACCGTAATTAGATTGTAATGAACCTCGACTTTACTCCCGTGGTTCAATATTTATCGCATTATCACCTAAACATAATTCTACATCAATGAAAAACTGAGTCATGTGATGTAATGTGATATATACAAGCGTAAAGAAGCCCTTAAAGGTAATATTACTACAGATATTACCAATTGTAAATGTAGAGTGAACAACAGTAAGGGGAAATGAGGCAGTAAGGTTGTGAGAGGTAAGTCCCACTACCATCACTCCTCTAGCACAGCCCACCACCCACCATAATTCTCCCACACCGTAGACTAACGTGGCACCTGGACAATGCCAGCGTAGTGCTCCTCAGCCTGTGTAAATCACCACAATGGCCACCCCGAGGATCTCCAGGGAGTTGTGTTGTGGGACCTGGCCTATATACTCTTCACCCTACATATTGGACCTTGGACTCAGAGCATTAAATTCAAGTCTCTGGGGCCATAGATCACTAGACTTAAGCCATAAACCCCTCATCACACTGTTAAGGGAACCTGGGAAGTTGGTTATGGGAACTAAAAACCAGAAAATACATGATAATAGGTAACAAAATAAGCTTGTCGTGGCATTTTAAATTGTGATAATTCTATATTCAACATCTTTTCATGGATTTTAACCGAAAGATTACGTCAACGTGTTGGCATTTGTCAACACTGTTAAGAAATGTCTTATTTATCGTCCAGTATGATAGTCAGACTAAAGGGTTATAATTAAATACTACATTTGTGTTACTCGTGACCATCTCGTCAGCATTGTAGGCCTACTCTGGATTATAAGCAGGTGTCGTGCTTTCAGTTTCTCTCTTATATCTGAATCACGTCCCACAATACACTCCATTATGTGTTTCAAAAGCAGCACACATACCAAAACCAAAGAAGGAGACCTCGCCGTTCGTGACGTCACGATTGTAAACATACTTCCCCACGCGTTGCATTGTGGGAGTGAATGAAAAGGGGGTTGGGGTGAGTGAAGCGAGTAGCTCCCAGTATCAACACGAGGCACCAGTTTGTTTACATTGCCCACATCATAACACTGACTTATGAGCGAAGGTCAAGGAAAATAGCACGCTACTTTTTCAGACGTCGGGACACATTTGGTGGTCATGAGCCGCTCTGGAACGGTGATTATTTTCCGGGTGACAAATTTACCTTACTGTCTTCTGGGTTTAACGATGTGAGAGATGACGAATTCAGTCTTTACACAATAGAAAACTGAAAGAATAATAATTACTCTAATACAGCACATCGCTTTGTTTATTTCTCTGAGTAAAGGAAGGAACAACACAGCAGACCTTATGAATGTGTTAGGAAGGTGACGGAAAATAAATTTATATCAGTTTACGAAAATTAATTTTTGTTCTTTACATATTTTCAGGAAAGTTCTAAATAGGTTTTGTTATGGGGTTATAAATTAGTTATAGTATCATGTTGAGCTTAAGTTCTTTTATTAAGTGGTACAATATGTGCCACTTCAGGAGGATAATGAATGACTTAGTCTTACCCTTAATAAAAGACACGAGACACAGGTAGATATATATAGTCACTCGCATAGGTAATTTTAGAGAGAGAGAGACTATACCCATCGAGAACAACTGAATCCACCATCATTTAATCAATCTACACCAGACTTCCACCTCTACTAATTCAATTAATCAAACATCTTCTACCTTATCACCAAAACTTGTAACCCTTAATCATGCTGGATGGCTTCTCACAACACGTTATAATTAATCTACTCCACCACCGCCGATAACTGAGTCAATGAAAGTAATAGGCGTGAAATATGTAATGATCGGGAGAGCTGGGCGGCTAACTTCACCACCGTGGATAATATTTCAGAAAGTGGTGGACTAATTTACCACATTTAAAGATACTAATTAGTGTATCAATTACAATCTCTGATCTGTGCAGCTAAATTTGTACTTATACTGATATTTCTTACTAAACAACTTGAGTGTAAATGTGTGAAAAATAGATAGCAGTTTACTCTTTCATGATTCCATCTATATTAAGTAACGTAAAACCATTTAAACTTTCCTGTCATCAAACGTTTAAGCTGTTACGAAAGAGAGAAATGATAGTTTGATATTTGTTCACGATTTTCCTTCACCATCCTATCAAATTCCCATCCTATCTTCCAACAATTATATCAACAGACTCCCTATTACCAATTCTTCTCTTACCATGTCCGAATCGTCAAGTGTTAGTAAAAGACACGTGTCCTATTTGTCTCTATGTCCTAATAGTCTTACTGCAACTCCACTGTACCTCTCCATAAATTATCGATCCACAATATTAGAACTTGGCCGTGACAAGAATCCTAATAGGGATCTGGTTCTCCAAGTCCTAACATTACATATACTGTATACGAGTCAATTTGTTTCTCTCTATGACATAATAGTTAAGACTAATTCCGATATGAGTGAATGGTACACTGTTTGTTTACCTTTTGGTTACTTGCATCAGAGCTGAAGGTAATCCGACCCATAAAGGACGATATCCTAGTGCCGTCTAATCTCCCAATCACTAGAGCATTTAGTAATATCTCTGCACCAAGTGATCTTCCACCAATTGATAACCTGCTAACACCCATGATTCTCCGGTCTCGGTCTTCTCCAGGTATTGACGAGAAGTGGTTAATTAAGGCCGTAACAAAGGTGAGTATTGTGGTGGTCCAGGAATACGGGGGCGTCTGTTTACTTATTATTACTACAGGATTTGTATTCACTAGCCGCGGTGAAGGTCATGAAGTCTAACCATTAACCTGGTTTATCTGTGTGTGTGTGTGTGTGTGTGTGTGTGCCATTAACCTGGTTTATCTGTGTGTGTGTGTGTGTGTGTGTGTGTGTGTGTGTGTGTGTGTGTAGAGAGAGGGAGAAAAAGAGAGAGAGGAAATAATTCCATCTACCAAACATAGTATTACACACATCAAACACGTTAAACGTAAATGATTTAAAGATATATCATTAGTTCATTAATTATCTTACATCATAAAAATATGTTTGGGGTGAAGGGTGACAGAATAAGAGCGAGTGATTTGGGTGGTGGGTGGTGGACTAGGGGTGAGGGGGCAGGTATCAGGGTGAGCTATGAGGGCTGGAATGAGAGCTAAATGTTGTAAATTTGGTTTATATAGAATCTTATATTCAATGAAATTCTTCTTTCCTTAAGAAACTATATCAATTATCCCCGACTCGTTATATGCCACAGAAGACCTCTATGTCAAGGAATAAATGAGAAGTGGATAATGTACTCAACACACGCAGTTTTAGAGTACTTGTACGTAGCCCAGCAGATACCAATCCATTGTATTTATCCACCTAAATTACCTTTATATGCAAATGACTATACCTGAAGTAAGCAAACATTCAAAGTTGACATTTAAATCAGGGTAAACCTCAATACCTCACATCATTGTTGTTATTAAGATGAACATTCAGTTTAACTTATTATTTTCAGACTTGTTATAGCAAATTGTGGACTGGCATGAAGTGTAATACCAGAGAATTCACTACTGTTGGGCCATTGTGTTATGGGTACATATATCATAGGAATATATAGCCCAGGAAGGCCCGCTGTGTTATTAATTTCTTCTCCCCCTTCCATTACGACTATGAATGAGGGTCACTGAAGCGATATACATGAGAGTTTATAAGTTTTCCCCGCTTTTGGGAGATTATCGGAAACCACATATACCTTCCCAGGAATTATTGAAGACATAAGTATAAAGACAATGAAAGTGATTGGTTTGAAAAATTCGTTTGAAGATAGTGAAGACGTTTTGTATTACTCATGCCAGTGGAATAACAACACACACACACACACACACTCACATAACTTGCTCTCTCGCAGTCTATATATGTCAGAAGCCAATCCATAAAAAAGCGTGAGACTGCTCTTAAAATTTGCGATAGCTTTCAGAGGCACAACATCGAAGAAGACAGACAGGTACTTGGGAACAGTGAGGCCACGCTTATCACAGAGGCTTCTTCAACAAGTGCGTCTCATGTCAACGGAGCCATGAGAGGAAAGCACTGAAGGCACCGTGACTGGAGCGGAGGCAGCATCTACAATATCTGTTTACTGTACATGGAATTACCACGACAGTCAGTGAAGGTGGTTCTTGTTTTTGGAGCCAAAGGTCAAGGTCATAACTGTGGTAAAATTCAACACTCGTCGTCGCCAGGAAGCAGTATAGTTTAGTGGTTAAATTTGGTTGTGATGATCTTGTGGTGTTTCCGTTGTGTAACGTGATCTGTAGTGAGATGATAATGGCGTATAATATATCTTTGATGATTTTCACGGAAAAAAAAGACAGATTTTCACAAATGTTCATCCTCATACTGCCTGATTCATCATACATGGGAATACTTATCTTATAAACTTCCAATTAGTCACAGAAAAATAGTTTCTCAATTAAAAAATATATACTCGTAAGGCCGGTGGCAATAATTTTTCATAAAAACATATATATATTTTTTTTTTTTTTATGTTAGATATGTTTTTCATTACCTTTCCTGACGTCGACACGGGAATTTTTCTTCCTGGTTAATTACACAGAGAGAACAAATTAATTTTGTCACATGAAAGAAAAATCAGGTGACCATCAATAACAGCAGGAAGGGTTGTGACGCTCCTCCCCTACAGCCTAAAATGTGATGAGAGTTTGACGTGATGTACGAGGAAGGACGCTCCTCATGTACAGTAGGCCCCAACCTAACCTAACCAAACTTACACTAATCATTTATGGTGGGACCCATTAGGACCGGAATCCAATATGTTTGGGGTTCTTAAGGCTCCTCCTCAACCCTAATGTTTAAGTATTAGATAGTTTGGGCTCTATAAACACCGGAACCCATCTGACCTGTTATATTGTATATACGAGGAACTCAGGTAAAAAAAAAGTATATCTATCCACTAGTGTCGAGCAGTCTCACACAGCGCTGTCTTGCCTAAAATCTTCTGAAATTTCACGCTTCGTCTTGATATTGAAATTTATTGTGTTCGCAGAATATCTTTGTTCCGTCGTAAAAGATAAAATGTTTATGGAAGCTGATTCATGCAGGAGAGTCGCATCCAAAGGTAAATTTCCAGTTTAAATTGACTCACCCCCTGAGTGTGGAAGATGGAATGTCTTGAGGATTTTTTCTTAAAAAAATAGAGATTATTAGAAAAAAGATTAAAGGTTCCTTAAGAGGGAACTCAGTAAGTGACGAAGCAGATTACCATAGGCAGACTTAGTCCACGATGACCATACAAAATGTAAACAAACTCTCGAAGGAATACAAACGACTTATCCATGATAACACAAATATATCCGTGTTGTGTACTTAACAATGCCACTCTTCATACACACTGAAGATCCTCTCTGGACCACAATGGTGAATTTTATATGACAAAGGACAGTTGAAGCGCTGGGTTGACTGCAGTAAAATTCTCCACAATCGGTGGGTCTGACACTCTGGGCTCGGTGCCAACACACAGAGACAAAAGAAAAACGTCTGACGCGACAATATTCTTTGCTGTCATTGTCGTCAGATATCACAACCTAGCGTCGACGGCCCCACAAGGAACTCTTTATAAAGATTTATGGCCGGATATCCCTCTTGTAGCTCTCGCACAACGACTTATTCTTGACTTCTAAAGTGAAAAATAAATAAATATATAAATCATCGACAATCCCGTAAGACAAGAGGAGGAGCAGCAGGGGGGGGGGGAGGAGGAGGAGGAGGAGGCGTGGATGGGGAAGTTATAAGGAGCGTTTAATGTTTTGGTGAAGCCGTTGGTGAAAGAGTGTGAGGTATTGGTGACTGATGGAAGGGGTGGTAGTAATGGTGATGGTGATTTACACCGGGAGGATGATGGTGATGGTGAAGGGAGAGGCTAAATTGTGTGAATCTATAGTGATAAAATGATTTGGATAACTTGATAGTGTACAGTGAAAGGGACACACACACACACACACACACACACACACACACACACACACACACACACACACACACACACACACACACACACACACACACACACACACATACTAGACCATATCTATTAACACAATTACAAATCATTAATGACAGTGTATCGTTTTTTTTATCAATCCAACATCACTCACCAGCATCACGTCCACATAAATATATTTATAAATATTCTCTAGTCTTCCTATTTGTACTTTCTAATTTCCTCAATCTCCCCTTCCCCTTTTCTCTTCCCTCTTCTCCTAATCTCCCCTCGTCTCTTCCCATTCCACTTCTCCCTATCTCTTCACATCCTGTTTCCCCTTCCTATACCATCTCCCCCCCCCCCGTTTCTGTTTCTCTTTATTTGCTTTTCCCGGGTTATTATTGTTGCCCTCGTACACCAGGTCGTCAGGCAGCCGTCAACAGCACATGATGGGTCCTGGGCTACACGTCCTACACCAGTCTGATTCACGATAATAAAAATCAGTATTCATACTAACATATGCACAACTATGATGAATTTACCTTTTATTGAATTCATCGATTCATTTTACCCTGAATTTTGCTCACGATGACTAAAGAGGATTTACACAGACACGCATGTACAGTTTACAGGTATATAATTACATCAAAAGATACAGTAATTATAAAAACGATAAAATAATGCGTTAAAATTGAATTATAAACCAAGAAAATGCCAATAACTAAAAAAACATAGAATTAACAAAACAGCAAAATTACTAGAACGAAGACTCAGAACCATATACTAAAGACAAATATACATGGCGAGCAAATACATTACATATCAATTATTAAAAAGAGTGTAAACCAGTGTTGTGTGAGGAGCAACTCTGATCTGACTCGTGTGATGTCGTAGGGGAAAGTTGTAAGGATTGTGAAGTCTGACAAATAGGAAGGCCACAATATATATATATATATATATATGGAGGTACTGGTGATACGTGTTGAGTGAGAAAAGAAAAATGTACGACGTCATTAATTTCTGTGATTGTTACTATAATAGATGTGGTTTACTGTGGTCTGTTCCTCTCATAATTCACTATCAAAATATCCACCAGAGTGGTCGCATGCTTGGCTGTGGTGTCTGATAGCTGAATATAATGGTTTGGACAATAATTCATCCGATCTATAACGAGTGATCTTGATGTATAGTATTTCTAACCCTCACTTGTCGTTTGGTTGATCAACACACGTCGCATTACAGATGATTACACCAACTACACTTGACAAATAAACAATTGAGGACTACAGAATATTAGGGATTCGATCTATGTGTTTAAACCTTTTCTACGCAATGTTTTATGTTTTAATACAACTCGTAAAGAAAGTTGTGAAACAAATTATCTCAATAACTAACCCAGACGACATGACACTGGTCACAGCGGACTCATAACCTACAAAGTCCAGCCATGCAGTCCTCAGCACCTCTGACTTCTCTCTTGTTTTACCCTGGTATGTAACGCATTTGATCATCCGTGTACAGTATACAGGTACATTTACGTTCTGTGTTTTTGTTCATTAAAAGCAATTTTAATCTGTATATTAATGAATTAATTTTAGTAATATTTATTTCTTGAGTTAGTACAATGTTCAGTTTTAGAATATTAGTTTTTATAGTAATATACGTGCGTTATACTTACGTTAGCAAATAAATATAGTGCTTATTAATTATATATCCATACATTGGTGAGGTTATTTATTTACGTAAACGCGTCCCCCAAGGGAAGTCGACTTCATATATATATATATATATATATATATATATATATATATATATATATATATATATATATATATATATATATATATATATATATATATATATATATATATATATATATATATATATATATATATACACGTGTGACCGTGTTTGTAAGGATCGTTGTTCCTTAGGGAAGCAATTCATTTGAACAGTAATATGCAATAAGGGCAACATGTCGTTCCTGGTCTCAAATACGACGCTGGCGGAATTATATTAATTTTCCTCAGTGTCTCATATTTCCAGGAAAAAATATATCTTTCTTTCTGGGAACAGCCAAGCGACATTTCTCTGCTGGCTGAGAGTCACGACCTCTTATAGCTCCCGTGTGTGGAGGTGACAACTCTCATCCACCCAACACACACACACACAAACACACACACCCACACACACCACTGGCTAACTTTCTGTCATCTAACAATGATAACAATACGTATGAAATAAAGGTTTATAAAATCCCTTATAAGGCTCATACCAGAATCTTATCCCTTGACCAAGTAAACATAAACTTTGCCAGATATAAATTATTTCCTTTCATAAATAAGATACACTGATATATTATTACAGAGAAGATATTGAAGTATATCTTTGTGGAGAATATGAGCAGACCCCCAACGACTCTCATAATGTAGCGTCAAGGTTCATGCTGTCAGGGCAGAGAAAAAATGTATTGATTATGTCAGTTTATCTCAACATTCGAACACCGCAGCGAGGAGCGTAAGTGAATGACCCACTACACAGATGTTCGTGAGAGCCTCCTATAACTCAGGTGCAGTAAATCAACGTTAAAAGTTTATAATGTACTCACTCTATTATCTGCATCAAGGAAGAATAAAATGCAGTGTTCTATAAAATTATTGACAATATTTAAAGGTTTGGTCTATTTCTACACAGTTTAATATCCCTACCATGCAGTTTAACAGGCACTTAAGACACACCTATTGAACACTGCAAAACGGAAGGATGTAATCAGTACTAGTAATGGATACAGTATAGATATAAGCGAGTTTAAGATTTTCATAGCAATTCATTAATATAATCGGGTAACATACGACGTAAACTAATGGAATATTCAATGGGAAATATAAGGTGATTACCGTGTAAGTCCCTGGCCTAGACTGAGGTGAGACGTGGATCAGTGTGGTGCCGTAGACTCCATCACCTCTGGTTAAGAACAAAACGGTCCCGTACCGCAATTGGTACAAGAAGGAGGAAGAGAAGCTGATTTATATATTCCATTAGTTTATGGAAGTTTTTCTTTCATTACTAGAATACATTAATGCACGTGTACAGACGTGTGTATGCCTGTAGCTGTGAGTGACTGAGTTGTGTATGCGTCATCGGCTGATGTTTAAAATCCACCGTAATTAAGAGATCTTGACGAAAATTAGGGAAATTTTAAGACAAACTTGGCGAGTCTTTTGCAACACCCGGGTTGCTAGACGTCTCAGATCTCCCGCCGGGTTCAATCTTTCTCTCAGCAGGTGAGGAAACTACTTTTTCTCACCAGGTGAGGTAAATATGCTCAACGTCGCCTCGCATTTACTAAAGTCTAATGGAATTTAGAGCCATTAAAATGCATTGATAAATTGCTTCCCTCTTTCGAATTTTCATTTAATAAACAACATTTAGGAAAATCGTATTGACGAAAACCTGATTGGGTGATTAACATGAATCTTGGTGTATATAAGTAACACTGTTTGATGCACTGCGTGTTTATCTGTTAGAAGACGTCAAGCTCCCGGGCTATAGGTATAGCTTAACCTCAGTGTGAAGGTCAAGGCAACGACGAATTAAAATGAAAAAAATTACGATAAATATAGATGAATAATTTGTCTGAATTTTATTTTTTACATCTTAGATGGTAGTTTAAGCAGACAAAACCGAAATCAGATACACTTAACCTTGATGTGCTTATTTTTCCTCTGTAATTCTTTAGATATTAGATTTTATTTTTGCTTTTTACTATTACTATCAGGTTATGGGTCAATTTTTTTTATTTGGGTCGTGTTTCAGAACTATTAACTAGTTATACATCAAGAAAAATAGGGCTTGTTTGTGCCGCCTTACAGAGCTATTAACTAGTTACAGTAACACCAAATCCAAAATTAGGTCTTTAAACGTTGGTTTCGTTCTCACAGATAATCAGTTTATGTGTTCTACGGTCGAGCAGAGAGGATGTTATTTGTGGCTCCGATGGGGAGGCATTTATATAAATCAAGAGAGAGGCCTCAAGATATTGGTACGTCCCCCTCCCAATAATTCGCCTCACCGTCCCGCTGGTCCATAAGGAGCCATCACTTTGCTTTATGGTCCAAATTCCACCCTCAACGACGACAAGCCCCTGGGGAGTCTGCCTCTTCCCTCCACCCTACCTACACCCCTCTCACCCAACTGTAGGGGTGAGGAAAATGGCAGGTAGATAGGGTGAGGGAGAAAGGACAGCTATATGGGGTGAAGGAGAGAAATAGGTAGATAGGGTGAGGGGAAGGGACAGGTATATGAGGTGAAAGGGAGAGATAAGGTAGACAAAGGTGAGATACAGTTCACACAAGGTGAGAGGGGAGAGCACAGGTAGGCTCAATAAAGAGAAGGTTGGAAGACAGGTTGTTAGGTAAGTAAGGTGTGAAGGAAGGTCTTGGAAGGACGAGAGGAAGATCAGGTGGAAGGACGAGAGGAAGGTCAGGTGGAAGGACGAGAGGAAAGTCAGGTGGAACGACGAGAGGAAGGTCAGGTGGAAGAACGAGAGGAAGGTCAGGTGGAAGGACGAGAGAAAGGTCAGGTGGAAGGAAAATCGTTACCGAGCGAGTGCAATGGTCAGGTTTGTGCTCCTCGAAACCCATGAACGATGTCTGGCTCCCTCACACCGTCTCCCTGAAAATGTTGTCGTTTTTAAGGCAAGTCTGTTTATATGGCTAACATTTATCACCACGATGGCTCCTCTGTCTGGTGAGGTGAACATTTTTAGTCGCGTTTCTCTCTGGTTCTTTCTTTATTCTTTCATGTTTGTGTCTTGGCTTTGTATCTACTCTGTGTGTGTGTGTGTGTGTGTGTGTGTGTGTGTGTGTGTGTGTGTGTGTGTGTGTGTGAGTGCGAGTGTGTGTGTGTGTGTGTGCGTGTGGTTAGGCTGGTGATGTAAGGACGGAGAGACCTCTGTATACCTTAACATAATTAGCTTAGGGAGGACGCTAATACCCTCTCCCCCCGGCACACACACACACACACACAATGGTTCGTAAGATTAATTTTCCCTCCGAAAATAAGACTGCAAGAGTGTACAGAGGTGCGTTACAGTCTGAGTGTTATTTCGACGCCATTTTTTCTTTTTCCCGTTAGTGGGGGAATAATAATTCCTCGCAGGAGCCTTTGAGAATCCGGCTCTTGGTGTCGTCTTCTCTCAGCTGCCACGGACTAGCGTAATTGACAGCGTAAATTCCCTGTGTAAATGGACGCAATATACGCCTAACCGACGCAAAACTACCGAGACTCAAATGAGATTATGGAAATATGGCGCAAACGTTATCCTGTGCGCTGAATATGATGCAATAACGTAAGTGACATGCGGTGTTATTGCGCAGTTTTAAGATACGAGTGTCATAATACGTACGGCGTTTACTGATGATGGCATTACGCTCTAATATACGCTCGTGACGCACTGCTATATGACTATGGCAAGTGAGCGGCAGACTGCTAAACATGGATAATACCTTTTTCACTGTTAGTTTATTGAAAGTGCTTGGTACTATCTCAGGCTCACACGACACACGAGCAACATACTATCGCTTGTGTTTAATAATATGTTGAAGTAATGATAAACTGGCATGACAATAACACTATGAGAGGAACACAATGACTTAATCTTTCTTTTGCAGTGTGATGAGACGGTCTGTTATTATTAAGCGTTATGGGACTACACATTTTGGCCCTTTGGTGTATATATATATATATATATATATATATATATATATATATATATATATATATATATATATATATATATATATATATATATATATATAACTTTTAAGAAAATTAATAATATCCCAAGTTGTAGACATCATACACTTATTATGTTCATGAAATATTTTTCGGGATAGTAAAAAACCGTTGCATCGTGTGTATATAATTTAGAGCATGTTTCCCTGCAAAGTGAATGTAAGCTGAGCCCGTTCGGTGAGAGAGAGAGTGTGAGTGTGTGTGTGTGTGGGATGGCTTAGAGAAAACAGCCTTTAGATGGATATAAATTAATTAAATCCTGCAACATTATGCTACATAATGACAGGCCCAGAGGGAACGATGTGGAGGGGGGGGGGGTGTACTCTACTCTTGAAGGTTGTTAGGTATATACAATAGTTACTTGATGTACAAAAGACTATTACCCTCTCGCTGGTCGTTCACTTGGTCAACAACAGCTAGTTTAGATCCTTTAAATTTATTCCAAAAATATCAAAATTGGTAATTCATAGTTCCCCACCTGGGTGGAGTAGGGAGTCCTCACTTTTCTCCTGGTGTAGTTTGGAGTGTTTCTTGGGTACTCATCTAGTGTTGGTGGTGGCGAGTGTACCGCGGGCTGGGTGTGTCACGTCAAGGGTCAGGTCAACACTGACCGCTAAGCCCAATTGTCACTAACATTTGTTTCTTTCTTTCGAGTTGAAAATGTCACTTTCGTATATCAGTTGTGGGTTGATGGTCAATCTTTGCATTGTACTGTTGGTGTGAGGATGTTGATAAATCCAGATTGGAAGGAGGAGATGGGTAAGGGGAGGGCCCTACAGACCAGGCTGGCAGCTGTCGCCATGGTCAAGAGACCACGGCCGCGTTAGAGGGCAGCGCCGACTACACACGTCCTTACCCTATGAAGGCTGAAGGTAGCGAGCGTGTGTGTGTGTGTGTGTGTGAGCAAATTAATTTATGTGCCTAATGTTTTACACTGTTTCAATTAATAATACGAAGAATTAATAATAATACAAAAACTATTGTCTTTTGATTATAATTCCATCAACAGAGAAAGATACTTACTTTTCCTATAATTTATGTGGTTAATAATCAACAAATAATCTTTATCTTACAATATTACATTTTTGGAATGTGCTGGAAAATAATGTCACTTTTATAAAAAAATAAATAAATCTCTCATCAGTTTTTTACTTGTATCATAGCACTGAGATTATTCTCCTTATACTCCTCCTCTTTGTGACCGTCCATCCTCGAGAGACAAAAAATATAAGGTAAAAAAATGATGGAAGGATGAGGAAGGATCACTTTAACGGGACCAACACTGTACGACGTAACTTACTCTGGCAGCAAGAAGAGACAGGTCGTGGAGACGGTCACTTGTTTTGTAAAGGGAAAAAGATGAGCCGCCCAGGAAACAATACAGACTCTTCCATACATCAAGGTCAGGAAAAAAAGAAAGTCGTAAACGAGACAAAGTAGATCCACGTGAAGGAAGAAGAGAAGCAACTGTCTAGACTAATGGTAAAGAGGAGTAAGGATGTAAGACGGAGGACTGATGTTAAGACTTACTATAAGCAGGGAAGCCTTTAACAATAAACCAGCAAGATATCAGAGAGGCATACTTCAATGGACACCTGACCAGCAGCTAGAGAGAACCTGCTCACTCTTTTACTTATTGATATAGAAGCATCATGTCTAGTGAAGGTACATAATCAAGTATGTATATATATCATGCTTCTATGACGTCTGTTGACCCGCCACCACACAGCCTTCTGACGGAGACCATAACGGGACATATATTGTGTAGTTAATATTGATGATGCTCTGAATGAATGCCCTGTCTTCCTAGGCTATGACACCCCCTTTATGTTATTTGTTTCCATCTCACAAAAAAAACCCTATTACTATTCTTGTGTTTAATAATATTCACAAGATCACGTTATTATACTTAGATAGCAACATAGATATACGAGGAACATGTAACCCACACCACTATTACAGTATACAGTAATCAACCCTACATGATGGCAAGTCACTTAAATATAAAAAATATTGTTGCCAGCTTCCTGTGTGGACTACTGGTGTTATCAATTGTTTACCCGTAGCGTTTTTCATTATACAAATATAAAATTTTTAGGGGGTTCAAATAAATAGCATTCATGTAATCA
This sequence comes from Homarus americanus, assembly GCF_018991925.1. Taxonomy (NCBI): domain Eukaryota; kingdom Metazoa; phylum Arthropoda; class Malacostraca; order Decapoda; family Nephropidae; genus Homarus; species Homarus americanus. The sequence continues at coordinate 1,094,604 of NW_024723484.1, forward strand.
ACGTAATGGGCGAATTATAACAGAGTTTTATCGCGATAATCTGATAATTTGGTATTTTTATATTTCAAGATGTTAATTAACTTTGACATTTAAGATTATTATCACATCTGATGATAATATAATTGATGACTGATTATTTCATGGCCTAATAATCATAGATTATCTCGAGCTGTCTCTGTAACTTGATTCCTCTCAGGTTGTCATTCTTTATCAAATGAATAATGTTAATGTTGAAAAGGGGATAAAAACAGGAGCTTTATTTTCCTCATTTTATCATGGAGCTGTTCACTCTTAACATCTTCAACAGAAAACTTTTGACTTGGAAATTTCAAAACGCTCACACTGAAGAAGTATTAATCATCTCTCATAACCGCACAGTTAGTCATGTCTCCGGCGATTGAAGAATAAACATAAAAAATTTCAGTAACTAAAAATAAAAATAAAAACTGAAGCAAGGAGCAATTACCCTAATGGGGCGGACTGTGCACGTACACGAGCGGCTGGAACAAAGGATTGTCAAAAACTTGGGCAGTTTGCGCGAGAAGAGAATTTTTGTGTGATAAAAAGAATGAAGAACTGCGCCGCCGGCCTGGGGCAGAGTCGAAAAATATTAGTTTTGTAGATAGTCAGAAGAGTGTGAAAAAAAAAATGCCTCGCCGGTTTTAAAAGAACATCAAGGAGCGTAATACAACACGAGGAAGAAATGATGTTGGAAGAAACTAACCTCTCTGTTTGTTGTTATAGTTGAACTTTTTCATGGTCAACACTGTCAACTAAATAATTCTATGATACTGAGTTTATTAAAAGTCGTGTACATTTCTAACAGTATTATATTAGAGGAAAATGTCTTTATATAAAATATTAAAAAAAAAGATTTATTTGAAGGGTTTCAACTAGCTTAGTGTGTGTGTGTGTGTGTGTGTGTGTGTGTGTGTGTGTGTGTGTGTGTAAATACCTATGCATGTATTTGTAGACTTCTGAATTACAATTATAGCAGAAAACTGTTCATTACTGTTTACAAATACTCTATAAATTTCAAAGAATTTTCATCCTCGACTATGAACACCAACTCAAATAGCTCGCAATATGTGCTGTATATATCAGTAAAATCGTTCCCAAACAGACGTAGGCAATATATCAGATTCTGGGTTATATCATTACTACAATAACCTTTAAGGTGTAAATTTTGTGCAAGAATTTACTACCAACTGCTATTATGAACTGGGGTAACTGCCAATTATTTATTTCACGGTAACATATTGAAATTTTCAGACATTAAAGTTTGCCACACACACACACACACACACACACAAGAATACCTAACAATAGGCTTAGAAACTCAGAAAAATGCATTGATTTAAAGACAAATACCGTAGATGTCAGTAACTATGATACCTGAAAAATTGGGAGCATTCAAAGTCTGTATTTATACTACTACTACTACTACTACTACTACTGCTGTTACTACTACTACTACTACTACTACTACTACGTGGCCTCCAGCCTCCCCCAATAGCCACACCTTCGCCACCATTTATTTACTACTACTAATAATAATAATAATAATAATAATAATAATAATAATAATAATAATGATAATAATAATAATAATAATAATAATAATAATAATAATAATAATAATAATAATAATAATGATAAAGTGCAAGATAAACAACCGCAAACGTGACAACATTTCAGTACCTCTTCACCCCCTGAGCCGTGAGACGCCCATAAAGTCTTATATCTTTCAACATTACGGATCAAGAGAGAGAGAGAAGTGAGAGCAGTGTTGCTTGACGGGGAGGGATTGTCAACAAGAGTTCGCCTAACACAATCCGGCTAGATCTCCGTGAGCTCCAACGACTGGAATCCATGAACGTCAATCCGACTAAGACTCCCGGCGTCTCCTTACTGCTACTGATTCTTCTTCATATTATTGACCTCCCACACACAAACTGATCCTTGTTTTCGTGTTTCGTTGTTCTCATTTTTATGGTTGAGGTCGTTATGAGTTATCATCCTCTTTACGACATAATGATCTTTTAATGAGTGTTTCGTTTATGAATGTACTTTTTATTTTTTTTCGTTTTATTCATGATGTATATTTCCCCACGCATGTACGTACTGTACATAACAGAAGGTAAATGGACGAAGGCAAAACACACACACACACACACACACACACACACACACACACACACACACACACACACACACACACACATTTCAAAACATGAACGATAAAACAGGTGTTGAATGATAAAAAAAACATTAACTCAACAGACTATCAAAATATCGTCTTCGGTCGTGCCAGGAACATGACTCCACATATCTCTCACTCGGGGTACAACTTTTTTTTCTTGAATCTATTTCCTGTCTCTTCTTCCTTATCCTACTTCCCTTTTCTTACTTTTAGTCTCTATTATGTGAACGGTATGCTTATTCCTCTTCATTGTGACATATTTAACTTTTTTCTTATTTACTATAATTTCCTGCACAGATCTTGAGAGAGAATCTTTTGTTTTAGAAATTATAAGCAAAGCACACACGCACAAGGGGAACAACTGGTTGATTTTGTTTACGAGGCCCTTCGTCTCAGAGGTGAAAGTAAAGAATCGTTCACACATATGGTATTATTTTCCATGACCTACCATCCTACCATCCTTTTCATGGAATTTGTCAAGGTCCTTCAAAATCCTATGGGACTAATATGGCCCCATGTGTAAGGAATTCCTTTTTTTTTATAAATTTGGTAAAGATGAATGACGTCGGCTTATATTCCAGGTCATCTGAATGTTGTTAGTCACCTCGATTTCATTTCATCTGTGTGTTCCATGACTCAACTTAGATAAATGAGTAATTCCTTCTTGTTGAATGTTATTTCCTTTGTGAGATTTTCATTTTTATGATGAATATTTCGTAGGAATATACACAACAAAAATATGATTGAAGAAATAGTTGAGAGAGATGAATGGACTTAGTGTGTAGTAATAGAGCGGTTCAGGGGTAGAGCACTGGAGCGGAAGACTGTTTTCTAAGAGCCGCTCGTGATGAAAAATGCCAGCTGATTAACTCAAGACAGGGGTGGTTAAAGTTAAATGTGGGGGTAAATCAACCCTCCCACAACAAAGGACAATAATAAAGGGGTTATGTTAGATGTTCCAGGAGTTTTATGTGTGTGTCTTCTGGGTGAGTTAAGATCGACAATGGAAGAACAGAGCACAATGACTTATTGAAGAGTTCACAGACGTGGATAATAGTAATGGAAAATCTCTCTCTCTCTCTCTCTCTCTCTCTCTCTCTCTCTCTTTCTCTCTCTCTCTACACACACACACACACACATAGATTTTACTTCGGGTGTATGTGATAACTATATTCACAGGTATTTGGGCATAATACTGAATACCTCCAGCACGTCCAATAATCTAGTGATATTATCTTTTACTCTCATGTTCTTTCGAGTTTACAATAATGGTGAAATATTCTAAACTTTACAGTTTTGGAAATCGTCAATTTGTTTGAGTTTTATATATTTTCGAAGTAAAAAAAAAAGAGAAATTCCGGGATCGTAAATTTACATGTGATATTTACAGTGACACTGCAGTTGTGTAAAAGACTGCCTGAGTATACGACTATTTTCTGCCCCAGCGTTACGTCATGAGACAAATGAATGATTCTTTCTCCAAAATGGAAGATGTCTCACGAGGATAGCCAAGCGGTTTCCACCTCTAAATAAATCAAAGCAAATATCAAGAATGAAGTTTGTTTCTTTGAAATTTATATTCTTCTACATTCGAGAAAGGGAGAAATCTAAAATATTCCCAAGTTTCACATCAATAGGCAGTGTCTAGGCGCACACTCTCACTAATGAATAGGGCAGAAGTAGGGAAGGTCCAGGTCACTGGAGTAAAAATTCAGGCCTTATAATATATATATATATATATATATATATATATATATATATATATATATATATATATATATATATATATATATATATATATACACTAACTAAAGTACCCGGCGTTTCCCGGGTCCTAGAATTAGAGGGGTAGCTCAGGCCTATCCTTGGCCAAAATTAAGCGCAATTGAAAAAAATTATCATACCAAATTTCAGCTTTTACGATAAAAACTGTGGTGGTGCCCATTGGCCACACTTGTAGGTGGGGGTCGGCCCCTGCGGAATGGATCCCCCTCCTTCCAATTTAGGCGTTTGTGAGTATTTTGTTGGCTATTTACATAAGCATATAAAAATTCCGCTCTTTATCTTAAAAACCTTGGCCGTATAGCAAAACCAGTCATGTGTTTTATTGAGGGGGGTAGGGAGGACACCACCCACAGGGGGCCAAGACCACAACATTCCTTCTTAACACTTCTGGGGGAGTTACGACATGTGACTCAGTGTAATAATTCTTAAAGGTTTATACAGTGAATATTAATCGTAACTGAAGATATAAGAACGCACTTAACTGTTTGACTTAAGGTAAAACGCAAACATAATTTTCAAATGATTTTGTCTGGTATTAAGTGAACGATGTTTGACTGTTGGCTTCATGTACGATAACTTCTATTTTTTTCTGTTTTCTTTAATTTTCAGGGTAATTAAATTTTCTAATCGTTTTTGGGTTATGTTATGAATGTTTTGAATTATACTGAGGTTTGCGAACACTAGGGTTTGCTAGGGAAGTAGTTTTTGTGTTACATAAATTGTGGAGTTGGTGGGTGTTCCTATGTCTGCTAGGCCAGTAGCCATTGTTGAGGGCGAGGGAAATGTTATCTTACTCTATGGATTACCCCCCCCCGTCAACCCAACAAAATTAAACTTTTTGGACACATCTGATGTTTTTGTGCACGCCAAATTTCAGCTCTATCTTAAAAAACTGTAAACATGCATAGGTGAACGGACAAACCAACAAACAAACAGATACATCAGATTGCCAATTTAAATTGGGACGATCCTCATGGCCACGGGAGATTTTCACACTATATGTCATCAACACCAAACAGACCATGAATTTATCTATCTATCTATCTATCTATCTATCTATCTATCTATCTATCTATCTATCTAACTATCTATCTATCTATATATATATATATATATATATATATATATATATATATATATATATATATATATATATATATATATATATATATACTGAATAGTATAAAAGCGCGCATACCCGATAAAACCCGAGAAAAGAGAAAGCAGCAATTATCTTACTGAGATGAAAGAATGGAACTCATTCCAAACCTCGTTCCTTGATCGTTAACAAATTTCTTCTTGAATACACGCTCGTTATGGCGTGATGAGCGCCGCCTCCCTCACCTGCTTATACCATCATCTCTTCTCCGCATTTCTTATTAGACTTTATGAATAGCTAAAAACCGCTATTTCTGTACAAGATCTCTCCAATAGGCTTCCCCGGCTTGTAAAAGTCTTTTCTTAACAGGTTGCTGAATTATAAAAATGAACGTTGGATGATTTTATCTTTCAAACTCGTTTTCAGCAATGTTTTAGTTTGATATCGAATGTTTAGTGATATTAATTCGTGTTTCAAACTAGCGTGCCTGCAGGATAAGCAAGTACACGTGCGATTATTTACCGAGAAGGCCGCTCATATCCGGAGCTGGGCATATCATCGGAAGTGTGTGTTCTGTGCAATACAGGTTACGTGTTGTACAAACCGAAAATTTCATACAGCACAAATAACATGAGAACTGCACGAGGACTCTACCAGAACTAAACTCGAACATTTATCCTTAGTTAGGGAAAAACAGAATAACAAATGAACCTAAAAATCAGGACACAGGTATATACTGCAATGCAAACATGATGAAAGAAGAGTCCACGTTAAGAAATCTGATGTTCTAGCTGTGTTGCTTGCAGTAGCAACACCTACAGCACTTCCAGCCATGACCAGCGAGAACAATAACCGATATATTGATGTTAAAATGTACGACTGCCTCTAACAGCTTAGTCTTTCAGCGCTTAGTCTAGATCACACATACACCAGTCACCGACGCTAAAAATGACGTCATGAAGCACATAATCGTAAGGTATTCGCTCTCTGATGTTGATGGCAATGTTAGAGGACATCGGGGTAACTGAATATAGATTCCTGTTGATCAAAATACAAACGCTAGGATGGAAAGGTAAATTAGTAATGCCTAGTGTTATTGAACCTTTAAAGTGAACAGGATTTGTTGTTGTTTACCCTGAAATTGCCTACAAAACAACCAACATATACCCGGTACATACAGCATCTCCATTCTAAAACATACATATACATATATACATTTACAGACTCGAGCATATTCAGTATCAGAGTATTTGTTTTGGATCAGTCATCTTTACAAGCAACATCAACAAGCGAGACATCAAAGTTATTACAAGAAACAACTGGAAAATAAAACGATGATGGTAGAGAATATGTTTGATGAGTAAATATTAAAACGTTGTGGTAGTGAATGTTGTTGGATATTAAACAACAATTACTTGACAGTGACTATAACAGCGGTGAGCTGCGAGAGTAGTTATGAGAACTGCTGACGAGAAACACAAAAACAACAGCTTTTCTTAATAGGATTTATTTTTATTGCGTGGGACAAGAGGCACTAATAAGACTCACATATGATTCACCGGCGACGTTTGCTTTATTTTTCATCAGTGGTGACGAGTAAATGGAACAAGACAAAAAGAAACTCCTGAGGTAGACGATATTATTGTCGTTAGTACATTGTTTTAACCTATTTATTATCAACTGTTAAAGGTGTATGACTTGTGACCTGGTGCCCGGTAAACAAAGTATAAGTAATGTCTTTCAGTTTGGTTTTAAAGAGTTTATTAACAAACGAGAAACCATGACCTGTTGCAGGTATTGAGATACTTGCCTCCCCATGTAAGTAATACTGGCACTTACCTTAGTACAGTGAATCTCCGTGAGGTTGCCAGTATAATTTATTTATAACACTTTTATGAAGAGAGGAAAAATTGTATTTTACCACATCCAGCAAACACTTCTTAGAAGCTACTGTGCCTGAACAGAACACTTTTCAGAGAAGGAAAATTATGTTTAAATGGAGTCTGATGTTGACGACTTGTGCCAATTAACTAGTCACTCAAAATGTCAAAATCTGTAAAGCCTTTTGATGTTCCTTCTCGGAGCTCGACTGAGTTGGTGATTACCCAAAGGGAATTACGTATGAGGGATCTAAATATCACTCTGGCGGCAAGATCATACAGAAGCTTAAACTTCATGGTGCAGTACTGTATAGCTAACACATATAAGACCACTAATACTTCTGAAACAGCTCGTAAGGAATCAGTTCTGAAGGAAGACATGTATGGGAATAAGTTTGGAGTCGACCACAAGACAAATTATTAAAAAAAAAAATAGCCATAGATAGTGACATGTTATGTAAAGATCTCATAGACAGCTAGATAATAATTGCCTTCATGAACCTGCTAAAGATATTTAAAGTCTCTATCTAAGGCGATTAAGATCATGCTAAGACAAGAAGATTATGTCTCAGAAACCCCATTAGTGTAACGAGGCCGAAAATATACCTCGGGAGTTTTGCTCAGGTGAGGTGAGGTAAGGGACAGGTGAGAAGAACGTCTTGGCTCTGCTCCTCGCCACTCAGAGGCCACGACCAAGGATGCTGCACATAATCAATATTCAAGAGCTTTCTATCTCCCTCAGGTCACATGTCTCTCTCACCCACCTACACACACCTACTGCTCTTATTGACAGAAAAGAGCAATCATGAAATCACTGAGTAATATTTACGTGATCTCGTCCTGAGGCTGAGGCGCTGCGACCATAAATCCGTTACAAAAAGACAGAAGTTATGTAAGAGTTGATGTTATGACTGTCATTCTCCTTTTAAGAAAGGTAAAGAAATTATAACATGCATAAACTTGAAGCATTTTTCCTTTTAAAGAACAAATGAATTCTTTGTCTAGTACAGCGAAGGCTCATCAGTATAAGACTATTAGACTCATAATTCTCTCTCCTGAAAAAAGAGAAATTGAAGAAGTCTAATAAAATTTACAAACAACTTCTCAATAAGTAACAAGTTTATCCAGTTGATGACTCATCAAGTACATGTCGTGAACAAATACAGTTGAGTTACGGAGAAGAAAACTGTGAGGACACGACCGCACGTCTACACCCAGGTGTATCTTGGACAAGGAGGAGATACGTACACGCGTCTACAGTACACCCAGGCACCTTAACACGGACGGGATATACTCACACGTGTACACCCAGCCGTGTGGGACACAGAGGGACGGAGGCAGGCGAAGGTCCCGACAAACTTCATCCTAAGCTTCGCACTGCCAAATCAGATCTCAACTCCGTCCCAACTTGCTTCCCGAATATCAGTGTGATGTGTCCCGCCAACTTACGCCCCAGAGTTGTCGACGAGAACCAAAGTTGACGATATTAAAATGCATCTACCATAAAATATTAAATTCTCTGTAGAAATCATTCTCTCGGCGACATTAATTCTTTTCTACAGAAGTAGGTCGACAAGGGTTTTAGCCTGACATAACGTAACTCTTGCTGGCGGTGGATTTTTTTTTCTTTTGTTTTTTGGTGGGGGTAAGGGGTAGAGGGGTAAGGAGTAGGAGGGTATGGGAATTTGGAATAAGGTTTAGGAGGGGTAAGGTTTTTCTGTTTATATTTCAGTGGATATTTGTTTTATTTATTTATTGATAGAAAACTACATTTTAAGATAACAAATTACCCAGATAAACATTGTACAGTATGAGGCTAGACAATCCCCCAAAAAATTCGGACAGACGAACTTACTCCGAGGAGAGGCTTTTAACTGATGGCAGGTAAAGGGTGAGTGCGTAATGGTTGGGTGCCTCAGCCAGGACTAAGAAGTGGCGGGCCGTCTACACCTCCCACACCTCCCCCTCACCACTTACCTTCTTAACATAAAAAAAAGCTCGACTTCTAGCATTTGTAAGGCGAAAGTTCGTTTCTTCCATAAGCATCTTATTCCGTGGCGGAACGGAACGTCGACAGCTGCTGACTGCTCGAGGAGACACTATTTTGCTTTACCGTGTATAGGAGAGCCACACCAAGACCTCGGTCATTACTTTCAAGCACTCCACATTAAATTGTGCACTGTCTAGCACCGTAATAGCCTCACAGGGGTTATAGAAAACGTACTGGGGCATATCAACCACAGATACCATAAAAAGCCTTATGGCAGAAAACAAAATTACGATAGACCACTAAAAAAAAGCCATACAAAAATTTTAGAATCATGCAAACAGAAAAAAAATGGAAAAAAAATAATTGTACTCTTCAGAGCCGTCTGGGTCGTACAAAAAATAACAAGCCTTGGGAAATTCAACAGGTGCTATAGATCCATCCTTCCAGGTCGCTGATAAGCTTACTTAATCTACAAAATCTTACGCCCCTTTACTAAACCTCCATACCAGACTACACAAAAACAGGTCACACACACAGTCGCATTCCACAACAACTTTTACCATTCGTGAGAAAATTAATAAATAAATAGATAAATAAACGTAAACAGCATCAAGTTCAATAAATTTCCGTTTACTGTGTTTGTTAAATGATATATTTTTAAGTACTACAAAAAATACAGAAAAACAAATACATTAAAGTCAACAGATGAATAAAGATGGTTAAAAATATGACATATTAATTAGTGTTATGTTGTGCTAAAAAAAATAATCTTAATAACACTTTAATTAGAAATCTTTGTTAAAAAATCATGTTTTTCTTAGATTTTATTCCTTACACTCATGTATGACATCATTGTTTCATTGTAGATAAAAATAAACCAACACTACGTCACTTTTCTCTCGCATCACGAAATGGTTTAAAGGTTTTAATAATAGTAGCTGCCAGGACTGTGGTCGGTGGTGAGTTTGCTTTCTGCTCTACTAATTTCATTACCGCGTTTGACTGTTGTTTTAAGACCACAGTAAAACAACCTTGCGATAAATCCTCTATGACGTCAGGACATTTTACTTTTATTATCATATTTGTCTGTTCTTATCTATATACAGAAAGATAAGAGATACAGAGGATTTAAAGAACTCAATAATCTAAGTTAAAATAGATTCAACATTACCACAAAAATTAATTCAACATTAAAGAAACTATAATATATATCAGCTTCCAAAGAAGTTAGTCTATTTTATACCGTGCTGGTTAAACTATATTTAGTTGTCTTTATATAGTCTTTTTGTGTCGTGCTTTTGCTTTCAGCACACACGTTTGTCTGTGTGTGAGTGTGTCCTTTTATCAGTGTGTGTGTGTGTGTGTGTGTGTGTGTGTACTGGTATAGACCAAAACACTAAAATCAATGCCCCGTCTATATGTGTTTTATCATTGCATTAACAAGCATGGTGGTCTATCGCTCACAAAGCTTATTTTTCCTCACTTCACACAAATAACAACAGTCACGCTAATTACAGAGCAAAAATTTAATTAATGTATTCAGCAGATTTTAGTTTATATTCAATTTATATCCATTGAGAACTTGAAACTATTTTAACTTCTCAAAATTACATTGCCTCTATTTTTTCCTAATTAATTCTTGGATTTACGGATGTGGCTACACAATAAGATGCAAATTATTGGATAAATGTTTTTATATGCACTGTATGAATCATAAGCTTACATTAACTTGATTCAGTAGAGAGGAGATGTCATTCCATGGTATAAGATATGAAACAAGGAGGATCAGTTATTTAAGTCAGAGATATAGGTCAAAATAGCTGAACCCGGTGGAGAAATGTTCAGATTGCCCCCCCTCTCTCTCTCTCTCTCTCTCTCTCTCTCTCTCTCTCTCTCTCTCTCTCTCTCTCTCTCTCTCTCTCTCTCTCTCTCTCTCTCTCTCTCTCTCTCTCTCTCTCTCTCTCTCTCTCTCTCTCTCTCTCTCTCTCTCTCTCTCTCTCTCCTCCCTCCCCCACACATGCGTAGGTCTTCCTTCTCTCTAATAAAGTCCTCTTCCCACTCACACACATCAGTCTTCCCAATCCCACTCGTTCCTCTCCTCATTCACACAGCCCCACTCCTAACTCATACATCCCTCTCCTCACTCAAACATCCCTCTCCTCTCCCACACATCCTTCTCCTGACTCACACATCCTTCTCCTCACTCACACACCCCTCTCCTCACTCACATCCCTCTCCCAACTCACACACAATATTGGTTAAATCTTAGAACGTGGCTAATTCTCCTCCCTGGTGATCCTCGGAAGTGGCCAGACCAAACAAACAATTAGACATAAGGACAGGGAGGTCACAGAGCAGTGGTGGTAAGACTTATTTCTCTCCAGTTATGGCCGATTGTGTTATGATCAGAAATTGGCAGATCATGAGAGCAATTGGACTGGAGCTGATTAACAATATAGCGAGAGCTGATTGGTTGAGACAGGTCACGGAGACAGACAATGAACGCGATTGTTGTTAATATCATTGAGGTTATTTCACCTTTAATAAATAACATGATTAATATTTTTTTTGGTTTGTATTTAAATTATAGATATGAACAGCCTTTACAAATACACACACACACTCTTGAACACATACAGTATATTCACGCATTTGCACAGTCGTACAATGTTGCCATAAACAAATTATTGATTTCTTTATATAGAGGATACAACACACTACATACTAAATCTTCGCTATGAATATAAAAGTGAAAACAAAAGCGAAAATTTGAATATCATATAAAACAAAGAATAAAGAAATAACATAATTTTACAACATAGAAATTAAACACCAGAAAAAACAAACATGGAACAATCCGAGAGGCATAACAGATACGTAGGAGGAGCGTGGTGAAGCGGGGCACAATTACCCTAATGGGCAACCACACTGCACGTAGTCAAGTGGCAAGGGAAAGGAATTGTCAGAAACTTTAACCATTTTCTCAGGAGCACAGTTCTGCGCTATGAAAAAGAGAATTTACACCGGAACATGGACGAAAAGCGAGAGCCAACTTTGGAGATGCACCGATTGGGGGGAGGAATTGTGTTTTGAGTTTATGTGAGTAAAGATATTTAGGTTAGGTTAGGTTAGGTTAGGTTAGGTTAGGTTAATTTAATATTACGATAGTTTTTTAGATTTCCTTCTTCATTTCTTTTTTCTTGTGATAAATACAACCTTATATTCTTAAACGCTAACCACAATACTGTACTGACACTACACAGTTTCTCACGCTAACTCAGAGTGACAGGAGGGTAGAAACTGGTCATTACATCTCTATTCCTCTCACTTCTTTATAAAACCTAAACCCAGGCAGTTTTTAATAGACTCAAGAGATTATATAATATCCCAAGCAGTGGCTTGACGCGGTTAGAGGTAACCCCCATGAATGTCTGGGAAATTGGTTACTGTTGGTGATTATAGCAAGTTTCACGTCACCCGTATGCTGGTATAAAAGGTTGGACCCTTCATTAGGCCAGTGTATAGATCATTATAATCACAGGTGGTTTAAGTACTTCAAATAATCAAAGTAATATTATATTCTGTTGTAAAGTATTTAGCTGTCATCCCAAATCACAGAAAAGTCAAGGAATCTCAAATTTACTAAACGTAATCAAAGACAATTGATTTTTTTAATATAGCAAAACATCTTGAATCTATCAGACAAAGAACTAAGTTTTTTATTTTGTGTTTATGATTTTGAACATAAAAATCTACAATACACATCAACGCATAAAAACACCGACCTCAAATTAAGTTAAAATCCTAAAAAAAAAAAAAATTGTAGTCACTGAAATTCAAATAGATTCCCAAAATTGCCAAAAAGTTTCTGTTATTTAGTCCATAAAAATTTACGAGTGTCATTCCTAGAAAGAAGAAGTGAATAACAAATTCTCAAAATACCAGATATGCAAAATACTGAAAAGTAGCGAAAATAAAAGAAAATACCCAAATAAAAATGATGTTAAGAGAAAGTGCAATCAGCTTCTCTCAAAATGTTTATGATGAAACTTTTTCTCGTTAGATCACAACACAACACAACACACCCGACTCCTCACAGTGCTTCACATGTTGACCGACATAACAACTTTTCTCTAGTCACACGTCATAGATTAAACTTTTTTTAGTATTTAATTCCTTCCGTAAATCAAAAGTACCGAGTCCGCTTTCTCTGTAGTAGTTTATATTAACATAATTCTCCTCATATTGTTGTAGAATAAGTGGAAAAGATCAAAGAACGAAATGGCTTATATCTGATTGATGGTCATCTCTGGGAACGTTGTGTCCACATCCAAAAGAGTGAGAGCTAACAGGTGGTCGGAGATGAAGACCTACTGAGCTCCAACCAAACCTAACCTAACCTAGCCATAAAGATAACTATGGTAATATTACACATACGTCTTAGACACAAGTAACTCCAACATACATTACTGTTATAATAAAGGACTCATATCCAATCTGGAGTTATCTTTATTTACTTAATGGCTCACTGAGATGTTCCAAAGTTGTTTTTTGTTATATCCTCAACGTTCTGATTCTCCTCAAAACTAATATAACAAATTCCTTCCCTGAAGAGAAGAGTAAACCTTAACAACGAGTTCTCATATTATTCGTTCGGTGAACAAATTGGGTGAGTATATTATGTTACGTTCTCAATGATATTAAAGCATTTTATGAAAATATCTGAGAATAACTTTTCAGCAGTGTAATATATGTTTCCTAATATCGTAAAACAACAAAAAACAGAAATAAATAAAAGTATATTATATATATATATATATATATATATATATATATATATATATATTATTTATTTTTCCTCTCTATATCTTTTATCTAAATGTGTGTTTTGGGGGTCATCACTACAGAATAGAAATAGGATCATTAAGCGAGCAAAGCGAAGAAACATTGAGAGGAACTTGAAGGTTGGCTGATACTTATGGTGTACAGCGTGTAGGTCTGTACGCACGACACAACACCCGCATAAGATATGCATGAATTAGAATATATTTATTTTACGGTATTTATTTCTGTTAATTTACAGAAGTCTTTATAAATATTTTAAGACAAACTTGTGTTTTTGTTTGTGTTATACTGCAACAAACTCAGACTTTTATTCTTAGCAATATTGTTACAAATCTTGGTTGCTTCCCAGTGCTCAGATGTTGCAAAATGAGGCGAGTGTGATGCTATGATAAACTCAGGAGCAAGAACAAGTTTCAAAGACAAGACCAAAACCATTCAGACTTATACAACTTGCTACATAACCACAGTATCTAGGGATGACTTGCTTTATCTTCAACACCTGGCGAGAGATGTGATGCTCAGTGCCAGAGGGGACAAGTTAACTCATCTTTCCTTCCGTTGAATTAAAAACATTTTTATTTATATGTAATACCTGAAACCCTTTCTATATTGAGGTAAATCAGGGTAGAAAAATAGAGGGTTTTCATATTGTAAAGAATCCGATGCTCACCGAGGAAAGTATGTCAGCTACGAAATATTTATGAAAAATATCAACACTGTCAAATAACAAACATGAAGAAGCAGGAAAATTTAGATTTCCGACGGAACGCAATTTTGTTTCGCATTTGAATAACTCGTGTTAATATGACTACGAGAAGAAACTTTAAGAAACAGACATATTCCTTAACAAGGAATTTAATATTTTCTGGTAGATGCATTTTAATATCGTCAACCTTGGTTCTCGTCGACAACTCTGGGGCGTAAGTTGGCGGGACACATCACACTGATATTTGGAAGCAGGTTGGGACGGAGTTGAGATCTGATTTGGCAGTGCGAAGCTTAGGATGAAGTTTGTCGGGACCTTCGCCTGCCTCCGTCCCTCTGTGTCCCACACGGCTGGGTGTACATTTATATATATATATATATATATATATATATATATATATATATATATATATATATATATATATATATATATATATATATATATATGCGTATGTGTGTATACGTGTGTGTGTGTGTGTGTGTGTGTGTGTGTGTGTGTGTGTGTGTGTGTGTGTGTGTGTGTGTGTGTGTGTGTGTGTGTGTGTGTGTGTGTGCATATGTGTGTGTATACGTGTGTGTGTTCAAGTTCTAAACGCCTGGATGTACACATGTGTACATGTGTGAACTTAGGGTTTGGTGTACAGATGTGTATGTGTACCCTCTATGTCTCGAAAGC
Organism: Homarus americanus; assembly: GCF_018991925.1. NCBI lineage: Eukaryota > Metazoa > Arthropoda > Malacostraca > Decapoda > Nephropidae > Homarus > Homarus americanus. Next base: position 1,109,787 of record NW_024723484.1, read on the forward strand.
CCGGATGCAGACATATGTACGTTATTCTTGTCTGGGTCGACAGTACGTTCCTCTTAGGGTCCCTGTTGGATAGAGGAAGGATTTCGACTGACAAATTTGAAGATCTTATTCCTGAAGTGGGGACTTACGGTCAAATAGAGCCGGGGAGGACTGCTTTGTTGAGTTCACGAAATTCCCAGGATTTACATTTTCTCTTACCTCTCTCTCTCTCTCTCTCTCTCTCTCTCTCTCTCTCTCTCTCTCTCTCTCTCTTTCTTTTAAACAGTAACTAACAAAAGTCAAAGATACACATCCAAATATTCTAAGCTGAGGATAATGAAAATAAGATACGAACGAATAAAAAAACCGTAAGTCCCCACTTCAGGGATAAGATCTCAAATTTGTCAGTCGAAATCCTTCCTCTATCCAACAGGGACCCTGTTATATATATGAAGTTCAAAAAAAGAGAGTAGCAATATCAATCCGTATAATTTATCATTGTTATTGCTTGTTTGTTTTTTATCTTGGGGTTCTACAGGAACTCTTTATTGACAAATCTACGTCTGGCAGCAGAAAATTATTATAAGTCGTCTGTTGTCTCAGTGTAAAGGCAACTAAACATTCTGGGTGGAGATGGATGGAAACTAAGACTTGGGGTGGGGTATAAGGACCTCGGTGGTTGAAACATCTAAATATATTAAGTCAACAGCTGGTATGGAAAGTTAGACGAGACACTCAAAAGCGAGGGAGAAAATTAAGAGCTTTATTGATTGATAGTGTGTGTGTGTGTGTGTGTGTGTGTGTGTGTGTGTGTGTGTGTGTGTGTGTGTGTGTGTGTCAAATCCTTGTGTTTAGATCTGAAAATACGAAGAAAAAAAATGGTGTACCCATAGTTGAAATACGTATAGAATACAGTTTTTTCCCCCATGCCCTGAACTACACTGACTACACTGACGAGCAATTGCCGCTGTCCCTCACGCCACTTGCCTCAGCGACCCCCTCCAAATATTAGAGGACACAAAAATTGGAGTTACAATCGCCTGTTAGTCTGCCCATCCTACTAACAGCCCTCACCTGGGTAATTTTTGTATCACCTGTTAGTCTGTCCATCCTACTAACAACACCTGTCCTCACCTATCCATTCTACTAACAACACCTGTCCTCGCCTACCCTCACCTGGCCATCTTCTGCATCAGCCTTATAACTGTCTTGGTATCTTTATCGATCTTACACTCGCAATGACACTCTTTTCCTTATTTCTTCATTTGTTTAACGATGATACGTGTATATCATTATATAACACAAAAGTGATGAATAATGCTGACTTGGATATTGTACAAGATCGATTTGTATTCTTGCTATTAACATATATGTAATTATATGTAGACTCCATTACACTGTTTACCTAAATGTATTTTCTTAATTAATCCGTATTAATTATCTCCCACCATGTAATGATCATATATCTCATCTCTTGCTCCACATGTCTCTACATTATTATTGTCTCTCTCCTAATGTATTATTCTGCCGGTCTCACCCCCCCCCCATATGTTACATTTAATTAGTGTCAGGTGATATTCCATTTTAATATATCTCTGTATAATATTGACTTTAAATTACCTACAGTGCTTCTTAAACTTCGTTTAAATTCTACTTCCTCAGATATTTCATCCGATACTTTATACCCAAACAAACACTTGTTTTTTTCCTCAAAGGGATTTTTTTTTTACTTTGTGATCTTTTCTCGCCTCTTCATCACCACTCACTTTTGTGCCTCTTATTACGGCTTTTCGCTTCTTCCTTTTCTTTGATCTTCATCAACTGAACAGCTACATCTTCCTCCTATTCCAGCAATATTCTTTTTGATTCTCGTCGCGTCACGGACTGATCACTTTTCACCTTTGTCTCGAGAACAGTCGGCATACAGTGGCTAAGGTGAGCAAACAATTTCAGTAACTCTTGTCGCTAACTTGAAAATGTTTAAGAAATGCCAAACGACTTTGATCTTCATTAACATTGGTCAATTGACTTGGAATAGGCTACGTTTGGTTATATAATAGATAACTTAGATTAAACTGTGATGAATTGAGTTCAATCTGTTATATTAGATTAAATTGTTAGGACTTATATCCAATGGTTTAACTAAAGAAAAAAATTAAGCATATTGAAGATTTATTCTAAAGCCCCCACTTAAGGAGTGTAGGGAACTTTACCACACGTCTAAGTAATAAACTGTAGTAGAGTGGCTAAGTTTAGTTAGATTTTACCCGTTAACTCCAAAATTCAGTCGGCGATAGAGAATACCTTTGCTAGGGACGTGGCAGCACCAGTTAGCGGCACTTCACCTTTTAACACAGTCCTCTATTGCCGCATTCTCACGTTTCTCCACTCAGTTCAATTTTTATTTCGAGTATTTTTCTGTACTTTTTTTTGTTTTTTGTAACGGGAGGCAACGATTGCAGCCACCTGTAGTGTGATGGACGCGCTGCTCCGCCACTCGACCAGTAAGAGTGATAATTGCCTTTTATGATATAACTCAAACGGCGGAAAATCGTGCTCCTATCTCTGATCTCGCCAGTACTGATTGATGCACTTCGTTATGGGGTCGTTAAATTTAGAGGTACACGCGGCTGTGAGTTTTTTAATGGCCTATATTGCCCATCACTCACAACAAACACAGCCCAAAGCAGATAAAAGCAATACAGTTAATTGTCAGCGCGAATAAAGGAATTTTTCTTTTCTTTTTTTCTATCACAATAAAACTTGCAATGTTCGTTTTTATTTATGTTTTAGTCTTTTCTAGGCTCTTGCTATATGTCTTTCATCTTGATTTCCATATGCAGAATACTTGAAATATTTCCCCTTATTTTCATCAGACTCCTCTCTCTCTCTCTCTCTCTCTCTCTCTCTCTCTCTCTCTCTCTCTCTCGTCGTGTTGAGTGAGTGAGATGCTGCAGCCGTGACACACCACCAAGGCATCAAGACACTGAGAATCATCCCAGGAACCGCCAGGGCTCCTCTTTGATCAAAACTTGCCTCGTTCTCATCATTCTGACAGCAGCGTCTCGGTTCTCGTCCCGGTCCAGACATCCCCCCGGCTCGCGACCCCAACTTGTTAAATTCTCCGTACCAAGAACGGGTCGTGAGCTGGCTAGGAGACGGAAGGACACGCGACAGAGTGGGCGAAGGAAAGAGAAATACGAGAATGTTATTGTATGAAGTGGGAGAGGGTGTTTATTTAGGGTATAGGTGAGATTATAACACAGCAAGTAGGTGAATGAATGAATGAGTGAGTGAGTGAGTGAGTGGCAGGAGACAACAATAAGAATAATTCACAATAAGGATGAATAAATAAAAGAGTCTAGAGGGAGAAATGCATCTCAGATTAGTACACGTGAGGATGTGGACTACAGTGAGTTGTAATTCATAAAGTATAATGTCCATTTAGAGGTTGTTTAAGGAGTAGGTCATCTGATGAGAGAGAGAGAGAGAGAGAGAGAGAGAGAGAGAGAGAGAGAGAGAGAGAGAGAGAGAGAGAGAGAGAGAGAGAGAGAGAGAGAGAGAGAGATTCACCTCATATTAAGAGAGTATAGCGCCACACGAGCAGAAGAGTTTCATTTGAAAGGTAATGACTTTTTTCCTGGATGTGTGGTGATAAAATTCCTACCTACACGCCCTCACATTACATTATTTCCACAGTTCTCAACCCGAATAAAGAGGGGTTTTTTCCCATCGTGTGTTTGACCTCTCTCTCTCTCTCTCTCTCTCTCTGATCCTGACTACAATCCACTATATTAAGTAAGAAGTGTTTTAGCTTTAGTCGAGTTTGAATTTAATGTTTAATGACTTCTCAGGATGAATGCTGGTAAAATTCTCAGTCACTCATGTTTTCTCCAATGTGCATTACTACTGTAGCTGCACCGTGGAGAGGAGAGGAGAGGAGAGAGAGGAGAAGAGAGGAGAGGAGAGGAGAGGAGAGGAGAGGAGAGGAGAGGAGAGGAGAGGAGAGGAGAGAATGCAAGAATGTAAAAGGGGTGGAATAAATTACACGAAATATATTTAGAACGCTCGCCATTCTTATTTATCTGTCTTACAGCATTAGTACTTTTTTTTCAACACAGTGACACAAATATTTAACCTCTCTCACATAACCTAACCTAACCTGGAGTGATACGTATATATATAAATCAGTATATCACAACTCTTGCTTACGTGGGCGTCCTCAACACACTTCATAACTGGGCCGCGCCAGATAGACATGAGCAATAATACTAAATTGTCCAGAGGCGAGCCAGGCTGCCCCCCACCCCTCCCCACTCCCCTACCACGACCACTGATGAACCTCCAACCTCCAATATCCGCAACCTCACTCTTGTTCTCTTGTTCCGACCTGTGCCAACTCTATAAGTGACGTATGGAAACCCTTGACAATGTAACATAGCACATCTATCTATCCATCTATCTATCTATCTATCTATCTATCTATCTCAGTCTATCTGTTTGCTTATACTTGTGAATCCAATTAGTACTAAATATTTGAGTTTGAGGGAAATATATATATGCACATTTTGCTCATACAGTACATTGAGTCAGAAGAAAAAATATTGACTTAGAAAGGATTGAGCGAGTAAATATTCTTTGTACAGTAAACAAACAACAACTGACTTATATATATATATATATATATATATATATATATATATATATATATATATATATATATATATATATATATATATATATATATATATATATATATATATATATATATATATATATATATATATAGATATATATATATATATATATATATGTATACCATTTGTCCGGTGATAGTTGAGGGGTGTGATCCGCCGTGAGCAACCTGTGAGGGTATGTTGTACACAGACGCGTGAAATATTACCGAAATCCTGATAGCTACCATTCTGATTTATGGCAAGCTTTGGCACAAGTCAACTGCAATTTCTCTCGCTCGTTGGAACTTGCCTCGTCTCTCTCTCTCTCTCGCTCTCACTCTCGATTTTCTCTCTTTTTTCTCTCGTTCTCTCTCTTTTTCTCTCTCTTTATTCTCTCTCTCGTTCTCTCTTTCTCTCCGTTTTCTTTCCCTCTCTTTTTATTCTTCATCCCCCAACTTACTCTTCTTTTTCTCTTTTTTCTACCCTCTCACTATCTATTTTAAGGCTCTCCTCACTCACTTCCTCCCTCCACTTTTTTCATTCACTCCCATTCTCTCTCTCTCTCTCAAAATGAAACTCCTCTTGTCATGGGTTCTAATACATACACTAATCGCACAACCTATTCAACAACAACATCAAAAAAGGTATATAATTTATCAACTAATATGAAGATACATACAAACTAGCACTACAGTAGTTATTTTTCTATTTAACATGAAGACTAATAACAAAGATCATTATCCCATCAAAGAACTGTAATAACGGGAGACACTAATTTTTTTTTTTTTAATGATTATATTATGTGTCATTCCCATGCAGTGTCATCTCTGTCCGCCCATTCGTCCGTCTGACTTACCCTCTTTTCGACCTTAGATATTTAGCGTAGATTTATCATCCCCTTCAAGGTAATCAACAAAAATAACATCACTTACTAAAAAAAAAAAAAAAGTAACGGAGAAATTTTGCATTTTGTCAGGGAATGTCAGTATTATCAGCTGGTTTATTCACCACGTTGAACAATATGAAGTTTATTATTCAAGAAAAATATGACAGTCACTACACCCAGCATAACATGTGGATATATTCCGCTAACGTAATATCAAATGTTCGATTTCTTTAATAAATGAAGTTTTGAGTTATAAGGAGTTATTTCTACACTTGGTAACTCTTAACACCGACACTTTATTATTACAATTTACAAGCAAACAGTCATCCGTTGTCGTTATGATACAGCAACTGGAAGGCCATGTGTCGTTACAATTGTCAGAGGCGCATCACAACACATTTTCTCTTCCCCGACATTTTTACATTTCCTCGGCCGTACTCAGTTTTTTTCACGTGCGTAAAACTCTGTTACAACAGAACGGAATGAGGCAGACTACAAAGAGTTAAAATAAACCTAAAAATCCTCATATATTTACTTCCATGCGAGCTTCGGCCCCTCGACCGTTAGATTAACAATAGGGAGCGTACCATCAACAACTACTGCTGTGAGTTACAGATATTTCTACATCTATTGGACATGTACTGTGGAGGGCCTAGGAAGGTAGTCATTATAGAGTACATGGTCACTACCCTGTTTTGATGTCCATATGAAAATCACATAGACAATAACAAATGTTTTAAGTAGATAAACGTTGACTTTATTCGTAATCTATTCTGAGATCTTGATCGCTACGGATAGTAGAGTGATATACGGGCCTGCAGTTCTTCGGTTCGAATTTAAATTGCTTTTTGGGTGTGGGATCCCACCCTCACCCCTTTCCAATTTCCGATCCAGTATTTTCCTGTAGCCAGATATCGGAGATGAATGAAAATAGCTCAGCTGTGAATCTAGTGCATTTGTGAAGATTTTTACAGGCTCATGTTATTAAGGTAGAATCGCTTTTTCTTTTTTTTTGTTGACGGTACTTGATGCTGTTATTTTTTCCCGTTGGCGGTGTACATATGTGTCCCTGGCATAAGTTTTTTCAGAATAAAAGGAGCGGGGAGGCATGTGTGTGTGTGTGTGTGTGTGTGTGTGTGTGTGTGTGTGTGTCACAGTCTCCAGGCTCTCGGACTCGCTCAGACTACTTGAGTAAATTGCCCCGTCAAAACAGTTTCACCTAGACATTGTGTCGTGTTTGTGCTCACCTTGCTTTTCTTAGGCCAAGTGACCACCCAAAACACAACTTTATTCCGGCCTTGCTCACAGCTCCAGGATCTGCTTGTCTCGTATTATTACCCGCGCCGATAAAATGCAAAATATGCCAAGATTATAATGCAAACAACCTCACTTCCTGTGGATCTTGTCAGGCGTCGGAAAAATATGGATAACCAGGACAAGAGTTGCTGTAGGGAGGCGTTAACTCTGTCTCTATGTAGCGGTGATAACTGTCTGTGAACTACGCATTGAGTTATACCCATATTTGGTCCCCAAGTAGACGTAAAACTCAATATCTAGCTTCCCTCCTCTCTCTCTCTCTCTCTCTCTCTCTCTCTCTCTCTCTCTCACACACAACTTCATAACAGCATGGTCGTATATTGTAATCAACCCTTCACTCTCGCTACATATACCACTGCCCTTCAGGACGCTCACATGAGAGTCCCCACCGTAACGCCCTAATAAAACACACATAAACCACATATTTGGACACGCCCACGCCACGTCCGGAAGTCCAGCCCACACGACTATGTCCGCAGCCAACGCCAGCCTGGGGAGCCATGTCCTCTCCCCCCTCCTCTCCCTCTTCCTTCCCCTACATCTCTTTCTCTCTCTCTCTCTCCTTTTATCTTTCTTGCTCATTCTCTTTTTCCGTCTGTCTGTTTCTAGCCCCTCCCGCCTTCTTCTTTCCCACTTCTATTAATTTTTGCTTTTCTCTCCTCTTTTTCTTTCCCTATATCTGTTTGTCTCTACCTTCTCCCTGTCTCTTCCCCTCTACTTCTCTTCCCTCTCTCTCTTCTTTGCTACTCCACTTCCTTCTCTTACCTACCTCACTGATTCGTGTCTGTCTCTCTTCGTATTTACTCTCTCTAATCTAATTCATTGCCCTTTTTTGCTTTTCTCCTTCCTTTCCCATCTCTCTACCGTTATTGCACTTTCTATCCTCTTCTCTTTCTGTTCACTTCTTTTCCTTATATGTATCTATCCTTCTCTTTTTCCTCTTTGTTTTCCGCTTCTCCTTCATCTCAATCTATTTCCTTCTTTATTATCTTACTGCCACGCCCTTTTTCTAACCTCTCTGCCTCTTCCCTTCATTCTCTTTCTTCCTTTCCTTTCTCCTCACTCATCATTGCCTGTTCTTTTACCTCTCTCCTCCCCTCTTCTCTTTGACCTTCTCTTCACCTTTTCATTAAATATCTTATCTCCCTTTTTTTGCTCCTCTCTCTCTTCCATTCCTCTCCTCTTATTCTTCTTTCCCGTCACTGTTCCATTTATTTGATTCCTATCCCACTCAACCACTCAAAATCTACATCCTTTACTTCTATTCCTTGTCCCTATCTCTCTTCTTCTTTAATTCCTTCTTCGACTCCTTTCCTTCTTGTGTTTCTCCTCCCCCACCCTTCCTTCTCTCTCTTCTCTCATGCCTCCCCTCAGGCCTCTCCTTCCCTTTACCTCTCTTCCTCTCACTTCTCCTTCCCTCCTCACCACTAATCGAGGGCGGCTGATGCCCAGAGGATGTTACCCGGGCTGTTATGTTCCCCTACTCTCTCACATGCCCCCCTTCCTTCCTCTTTCCCCCTCCCTCCGTCATCCCACTTCCCCCTCACCTGGGGTTAAGAGCACGTGTCCCCAGGCTGCTGCCCCCGCCCTCTCCCCGCCCTCCAGGGAACTTCCTCCTTCACGTCTACACACCATTTACGATTTATTTTTTCCTCCCCTACGTTATTTTTCCTCACTTGGAGGAAACGTTTCACTTTGTCAAGTTATATATTTTTGTGGCGGCGTCCTGCCGTTGCTGTCTATTGCTGTTGTTGCTAGGCTGCTACTGTTGCTGTTGTCCAGTTACTGTTCTTGCTGCTGTTGCTGTTGCCCGCTTGCTATTATTGCTGTTGTCCAGTTACTGCTGCTGTTGCCCACTTGCTACTGGTGCTGTCTACTGTTGCTGTTGTGCAGTTTCTACTGTTGCTGTTGCCCAGCTGCTACTCTTGCTGTTGCCCAACTGCTACTGTTACCCAACTGCTACTGTTACCGTCTAATCTTGCTATTGTCCAACATCAGCTCTTACTCTCATATAGTTGTTATTTCCGCTGTTGTTACCACAGCTGTTAGTGTTGCTGCTGTTCTCCTGGAATGAAATGTGTGTGTGTGTGTGTGTGTTGATTTTTATAGCTATGTTTGTATTTCAGGTTTGCAAATTATATCATACACTCTTTGTATGTATCTATGCATCACATCGACGCTTTGAAAATCTTTAACAGGACGAAAGGAATTTGATATACCTCCCTTTACCTTAGTTCCGTATTATACTGCCGAGTTTAGCTAGACAGGTTATTGTGAGTGTCAGGTGGGTGAGGGGTGGTGATCACACATCTTAACTATACACGATGTGGTGTATAAACAAACGAAAACACACAAAAACTTCAAACTGTAAATGTCTGTGTTTTTTTAACTACTTGGTAACAAGCATGTATTGGGCTCGCTAAAGTTTACACTTTATTTACACCAGGGGTCAGCCAGCGTGTATGATAGTTGAGGTCCAGACGCTAATGTTGGCTAAATGAGTCACTTTGAGATATTCACAAACGTAAGTGTGAAAATTAAAGAATAGATGATAAAGAGATGATGATTTAACACTGTTTTACGGTCTACTTGAGTCTACTTCATCTGTGTGTGTGTGTGTGTGTGTGTCTATATACGCTGTGTGTCTATGTGCGTGTGTCGATAAGTCGTGTAGATAGAAACAAACAATTTTGTCAATGATGTCGCAACACTTGAAGGGATAGAGGACTCTCTCTCTCTCTCTCTCTCTCTCTCTCTCTCTCTCTCTCTCTCTCTCTCTCTCTCTCTCTCTGTAATAGCATTAACTCCCGTCTACCATCGCCTCCCGTCCCTGTATCTCTTACCGTTATCACGATAAGTTTCCCCATTTCCCGTGGCGACGTTCTCCCGTGAAAATGTCCCACCTTTTTATGTCCTACAATTACCGTATTGCAAAAAAGCCTTTGAAGTTGCTAGTTTCAAAGCCCCCTTTTTTACACAACTTATCTATACACGGTTTAGTGACTCGGTGTAGAGCGGCCAAGCGGCTTTTTGCTTTTTGCCCTAGTTGGACCCCTAATGTGGGGAATGAAAGCTTTTTCTTTGGTCTACATTAAATATGAAGTACCGGTATATATATATATATATATATATATATATATATATATATATATATATATATATATATATATATATATATATATATATATATATATATATATATATATATATATATATATATATATATACATATATATATATATATATATATATATATATATATATATATAAATGAAGTGCTATTTATGTGAGCGGAGGAAGATAATTAATAGCGTGTCTCGTGGAGGCTTTTACTTGTACAGGTCGAGGAAAAAGTTTACCCTTCTTTCCACAAAGGACAGAAAAACTCGCGCTTTGACTTAAGGTAAGAGGGTCTAGGTATATATTTCTAGGATTTAGAAAAAGAAGTCATTTAATATTTGTATGAGACGTTTGTTGTTCCCTTCTACTTTTTGTTTTCGTGTAGAGACGAGTATGAGAAGCCGACACACGAGAGAATAAAAAAAAACAATTACATTAAAGAGAATTCAGCCGAGAAAAGCATATTAGACTACGATATAATTAGATAGAATTTCATTAAACCTTAAGCTGGTGTTAGTATAATGGGAGCTGGTAACGCCATCATAAAAACTTTTCAAGAACACCAAGATAACATTTGTTACTGATGAGATTTATACATCTAAGTGGCATTGTAAAAATAATGCTGCTTGATTTAGGTACATGATAACTTTACAGACTCATGTCCATATATTTTCTTGTATGAGAAATGTGGTCAAGGATTTTAGCAGGAACGTACCATTGGGCGATGCCAAACTTTATCCATTCTGGTTTTATTAAGAACAGCCATGATCAATAATACAGTAATGATAGATTGTGCATATATTCCCCGAAGTATAGGTAAACGGAGTTTTTTTAAATCATCACAATTAAATAACTATTTCGACAAAAATCATGTAAACAACAATGTAAAATTTGTCACTAAAAATCCTAATATAGGTAATAGTTGAGCCTCAGTGTAAAGTTTTACCGGCATCAGGTAATCTGCAGGGGAAAAAATATATATATTTTTGTGGAACTATTCTGACCCGAAATGTTTATCAGGTAAAGAGAGAGATGGTGTGTGTGTGTGTCTGTGTGCTTATGTGTTCTTACAATTGTTCAGATAAATACATACATACAAACATACATACATACATACTTCATGTAAATCCACAATGAAAACGTGGATAAGATAAATCTTGATAAAATCACACGGGAAAATGGAAACAACGGAGTACCTTAGCTTTCGTCTTTTCCATTTTCCCGTGTGATTTTATCAAGATACATACATACATACATACATACATACATACATACATACATACATACATACATACATAATTATGATAATATACAGTTAAAATTTACGTAAAGAAACATCATTTCAGCAAAAAAAAAAATATTTTAATGTATTCATCAGGATCTGTTAAGTATAAAGCGGATTATTGAAAGACCACAATCATACCATTCTCCTTTAATAAATTCTATCACGTTATTTTGTTTAAAGTTTATTAATTGTTCCCTCTAATAATCAATAAATTTACCATATTGTCTACTTGGGTCTTTCAGAATATAAGAATTTCTTCTAGAGTAACAGTAATATAAAATATATAATCATAATAATGCGTTAGATAAACACACACACACACACACACACACACACACACACACACACAAACAAACGCATATGTATCGACAAACATATACACGATAAATATTATACACTGTCAAACATACACACACACAGACGCCCACAAAATACAGGAGCAAACTCATATACAAATATGTACTATACACCAGTGCGAGAATACTGACACAGGTACAACCCCCCAAACATACACATAAATAGAGGAATATACACAAAAAGATATACGGATCCGTGCACATGACCTACTGTAGCAACACACACACACACACACACACACACATACACACTCAAAGTTACATACAAATATAAACAAACACAAGTAAACACACACCTTACACGCACACACAAACACACACATAATGAAAGCACGCATTCACACAAACACTTAAACAACAGATACAACCACATAAAACACACACACACACACACACACACACACACACACACACACACACACACACACATCACATATTGTCTTCCTGGAAACAGCACAGAGAAATTACTATTGGATGCTGGTATCACCCAGACCACGTTTTTAATTACATATTTCCGTAATATCGTGCCTTCCCCGTTTGTTCTTTGTGAGTATTTTATTCTGATTTTATTTCTGATGTTCCTTTATTATTTTTACAGCGGTTCTATTTATTTCGTTATTGATATTTTTTTTTATCTTTCTTATTGATTTTTTTTTTTTCATTCTCGCTATATATTTTCGTTTTGTCTTATTGAATTTTTTTGTTTTTTGTATTTTTCGTATCAATAATATTTGTTTATGATTTATTTCGTCATAATATTTTTTCCCTCATTTGTATTAGTTAATTAATTTATTTTAATTTCTGTTCTACTATTACGGTATCTCCTTTCTTCATGTACTGGTTTTTTTTTTTAGTTTTACTCGTAATTTTTTCTTCTGTTGATTTTGTCCTTTTCATATATCACCGTCCTGATATAATATCTTCCCTTATATGAACTGAAGTAATTACATTTTTCTCTATTTCTCGGTAATTTTGTCAACGATACACTATTTTTTCTTTTCAGTAATTATCGTTATATTTTTGTTTTGTATTGGTTTACTAACATTAATCTTCTAGCGTCGTAAAGTTAAGCTCAGCGGGTACTGTCTATAATTGTGAACTGTACCGTGTTTGCAGTATCCCATATTTTAATCAAGAGTTTGTTGCGGTGGTTATGAAAATGGATCACTCGTATTTTTCATTGGTATATTTAGTTTCACTTTTATGATGTGTTGACAAGTCACACACTCATATTTTAGACCTTTATATCCACATAACAGTGTTGGTATTTGGCATTTTTGGGGGGTACTTTTTTGTGTTGTTTTTTATTTATGATGGGGGCACGTTCAGTATAGCTTAATTACCTACGATATGCAATGGATAGGGCGGCGGTGTGTGTGTGTGTGTGTGTGTGTGTGTGTGTGTGTGTGTGTGTGTGTGTGTGTGTGTGTGTGTGTGTGTGTGTGTGTGTGTGTGTGTGTGTGTGTGTGTCCTTGAATGTGTTTGTTTATTTGTGTGTCGGACAGAAGCCAATTCTGCCTCGTTATTTATCATTTACCGAACCTTATATTTCGTTATATTTCCGAGTTATGAAAGTTTCCTGGTGAAAGTTCAGTGTCTAACTGCTTTAACTCTGACAGGAATATATTAGTTTAAATCTCCCTCGAAATATATATGGAAAAATGCAACCAGTCTTGAGAGTACATCACGAGACAAAAGTACTCCGTGATCTAACTAGTCCTAAGCTATTTGAAGGACAGAAAGGGTAGTTTAATGGATAATTTCCTGGTCAAAGTATTTGCAAGAACATTGTGATATTCCGAATACTGTAAAAATGCAAAGGAAATACTGGATTAACTTTTATTCCCAAAAGAGGGATTATACTCAGCACAACTCAGTCCAAATCTTTACCCAGAGGGGACACACACACCCTGGCGACGGGACAATCCCCCACCTCATCCCTCTCACTGTTCTCCCACTATACAGAACCAAAGTGCCTGACTCGGAGGTTAGTTTAGTTAAGTCAGGGTGTAACCTTGTAAGTGTGACCACCCGACGCAAGTGAATTATAACTCTCGTGTGTGTGTGTGTGTGTGTGTGTGTGTGTTCCACGTGTAGGTTTCAAATATATCAACAAATAAATAGTGTTTTCACGTGTCATTTCGGGACGGGAAATGCGCATGTTAGTTGTCATTTATCCCTGTATTTACTTTCCATGTATAGGGAGTTACAGAAGAAAGATATACTTGCATATCAAGAGTTAGAGGTATACAGTGTCATATCTTGGGAGAGGTTATACACAATGCTCCAGTGTGTCTTGTCATTCCTGCTCCCTGCTGACCCCTTCTTCTCCTCCTTCAACACAAAAAAACTGCAGGTTATTTACATTCACGGATTTTCCACAAGAACTACACATCGCAGTTGTTGCTGAGAGAACGACACTTCTTACCCCACCACGGTGCTCACGATAGCTGCTCTCTCTAGTTCAAATTTTCAAAGTTTCCTAGGCCATTTTTATCTGTACAGTAGTGAGCACATTTAGTTACGGCAGCGTTTCAGTACAATATCGACACCATTTCGGCCGACATGTTAATACCGCAACATATGGGAACAGTTAGATGTGCTATAATGACACTAGGTTGAGAGGATTTTCAACTTATTTACTTTGGAGACTCGGAGTCTTATGGCCAACCATCTTATTTCCATGAATATCTCGTGTGAGCTGCCCAGAGCGGAGGAAGTATCCCAGCATATGTTAGTCTCTTGCCTACAACTTTAAATACGCGAGTTTTCTCTACTAAAGAACGTTACTCATGTAGCTGTTCTCCTTATAAGGGTAGATGCTCAACACATTCACGGGTCTCATATAACCTATTAATAAAATAAATGGGGGGCTTCAGCCTTTTGTCCTGGGGTTCGCTGGTTTGCAACCAAGTCACTCCCTGTTCACACTGCTGGGAATAGGTCCGTTGCTGTCGTTATGATACAGGACGTAATCCTCGTGCTCCTCACCAGGGCGTTACTAAATCCTCCCACTAAACAGTCTATAATTGTTAGTCCTTCCTGTAACACAAGATACACACACTCCTCACAGGAATACCAACAGTAATCCTATATTGTTTTCCACGCCAATGTTCTTATAACTTCATATGTTTGAGATCCTCACGCCGGAAAACCCATAGCCCCTTAATTAGTTGTTTATTAATTTTAATGTTCCTCCTACACTAGAATATACTGTAGTTATTCACGCGGACAATACCTGTAACCTGTCAGTAAGGAAGGTGTTACTCAGGTCACTTTTCTTCATATAGCATTAGACACAACCGTCCTCCTCATGGGGTATCACACACAAAACCACGATAAAATAAACAAGATTCCATATATTGATCTTGTTATAACATCAAGCACTCGGATTTCTGATAGTGTAAGCTGAAGAAAAAAATATCCGTTGCCTTATTGACCTTCTTATGCCACCAGCCACACACGCGCCCTTCTCTATCACCACGTAACCCCTCAATAAAAAGATGTTACTTCGACCGAGATTCCCTCAGTCTCCATTACTCCAGCCAGCCTCCCAAGTCCCATATCCCCCCTCCCCTCCCTGTAAGTAATTGTGTTCTCTACATCCCCTTCTGAGTGATCTAGAGAGGAAGGCAATGCCGGCTCCCCGAGGGCTTGTCGTCGTTGAGGGCGGAGTTTGGACCATAAAACAAACAGATGGCTCCTTATAGACCAGCGGCAGCGTTGAGGGGAATTCTTGGGAGGAACGACCACTGCCTTTAAACTTTTTCCTTCTGGCCTGATCCAATTTTTTCCTTTTCCTCTCTCCCTCTACACTGTAGATTTGGTACAAATGTCCTTATTGTGGGAGGCTGTCATTACCCGCTGTGAAGTGTCCCTTGGAAAAAGATAATGACATTTGTGTTGTGGTCAGTTTCAGTCTCGTCAGCCGAGAGAAAAACGTCCTCAGTACATTCTTTATTCTTCTCGCTTTTATTTATTTTTTAACAATACGAGTATGTGAGGAAACAAAGTGAGGGTCATGGTGATGGATAAGGTGATGAGAATGGTGATGGTGTAAGTTATGATAATGTTGATGGTTAAGGTGATGAGAATGGTGATGGTGAAGGTAATGAGAATGGTGATGGTAAAGTTAATGATAATGGTGATGTTTAAGATGATGATAATGGTGATGGTGAAGGTAAAGAGAATGGTAATGGTGATGAAAATGGTAGTAGTAATAGTGACGGATCAAGCTGATGATCGTGGTAATAACATTTAAATATTGAACAAATATACAGTATTTCCTTAACATATAAATCGGAAAGAACAAAAAAATATATATCATAATAATCTTAAATCAGGGCACCATTATAAGTCCTGCTTTACTTCACTGCTTAAATACTAATAAATATTACAAATCGTTCATCCTTGTACACTGATTAGTCTACCGTTGTCTCTCGTCTCTCCATCTCGTATTTGTTTTTATTCCTAATCTAAACCTATTATCGTTATTGTATATACGGCATTGTCCATTAACACCTCCTGGTTCATCACGATTATAATCACAGTCGTCTTCATCATCATATTTCGTTTTCCTGTTGATTTTATCGTATTTTTTTTCTTTGGGGTTACGTTGTTGTTGACATTGTTATTGTTTACCTCTGGCTGGACAGGTGGTTGATCCGGGTGCAAAGGTTAGTTCAGCAGGTAGGAAATTTTTTAGACACGGAGAACATTATTATTATTAATTATTATTATTATTATTATTATTATTATTATTATTATTATTATTATTATTATTATTATTATTAATAATAATAATAATACTATTATTATTAAATCTATTATCAGTATCATCAATGCCGTTAGAAATCGCAATTACCATCGTCCTCATAATTTTCTATTTTGATCTTTTCCTCCTCTTGGCTTTCTATCTTCGTTCTCCTCACACCACACCCTGGTCGTGGCGTCCCATGGCTGCCTCACCAGGAGAGCTGAGGAGCATGTATTGAATATTTTAACATGGCAAGAGGGGCTTACCCGGGCCATGTATCACAGCCACGGGTACCTCTTCCCACACCAACATATTTTCTCAACCCGTATATTTGGGGTGAATAATCAGACTCAGTTTATCAAGTTTAAGATGCCACTTCATTGAAGGGTTTAGAGCGACACTGATTTTGGAGGGTTACAAACACATTATAAAAATTCTTCTTCGCACACCTGGACGTGAATTTCTTTTAGATGTAGAAGCTGTCGCCAAAACAACAGCCAACAACCCCAAGTTAACGACCTGCATGACCCAGTGTCACGAAATAATCCAAGAAGACCGGACAACTCGCCAAAGGTACACTGGCTAATCATTTACCCCGAAACACGATCCGCAAAATAAATAACATTCAGGTTCCCATTTCTTGCTGGATAGACAGAGGCAAATTATGTAAAGAAACTTGCCCTGAGTTTAACCCTGCCCGGGGATCACACACGGGTCCACTCACTTGCGAGGCGAACTTGCTGAAATTACCGGTGCACACACACACACACACACACACGTTCTTCAAACAGTATCGTACCAAATTTAAACCCATAAATTGTCGCCCCTTACTCAAATATACCTCGTATTTTAATATATATCTTTATAATATATGCAGTTATGATGGAGCTATTTATTATATAGTGTAGATACAGTACAACTATTTACAACAGATGTTTTGTAAAATGTATTCAGCAGTACAGTATACTCTTGTTATCTGAACTAGCATACTCCGCATACAAATGATTACATCATACAAAAATATACACAGATGTATATATTTGCGTATAAGTGCACCGAGAAATATAGTATCTCATACTGGCCGGCACACAGAGAGGAGAATTTATTGAACGAACACTATACATGCAGACAGTGGAAGAACGTATGAAGAAGAAACATAGGTGTATACAGGGTTAATACACGGAGAAAACACAAAAAGATAGTGGAAGAAAATACAAAAAATATGTTTTAGATGAAGTCGAAGTAAAAACATACACTGTACAGAAAACATTTGGATTTACACGAGATAAAATAGGCATAAAAAGCTCTTTAATATTGTAGGGACGAAAAATACATAAATAAACCTTAAGGAAGTTATATAGAAACTAGCACAGAAATTAAAGTTTGCATCTATGTAGAGAGATGATACGTAAATAAAACGATTGGGAATTATAGGGAGGAAAAATTGGTAGATATTGGAATTATAAGGAAAAAGATAAAACGCTTGAAAATTGGTAAATAAAACGCCTGGAACTGCTCAATGCACAATACTGATGGCTTTTAGTTCGGGAGAGTAAAGACTAGATTATTACTCCTCATGACCACTATTTATTTAATTCTCTTTCCCGTTCTCTTCCCATCCATCGCCATTATTCTTTCTCCCCTGCTTTGATATTCTCTTCGTTATGTCTATGTATCGCGTTTATAGTTATTTTGTTATATATCTAATAGGTATTTTTTCAGTTCACTTCTTTCTATAATGGTATGTATATATTATTTGTATAATATTTTTATTGTTTTTTAAATTGAATATTGAATCTTGTTTTGTAATTTGTCTTATTGTTATGTATCCTAGTCTTGTTTTTGTATCTTATGTTTAATAATTGATCTTTAGTTATTCCCTATCTTTATTCCTCAGTTTGTTTACCCTCTTTACTATTTCATCTCCCTTCTACAGAGGCATGGTTAATCTACTGAGAGCATTGTTAGTCTTACAGGACTTGTAGAGCGCTTGTCTACAGCTCAATACTTTTGATCTCTCTCTCTCTCTCTCTCTCTCTCTCTCTCTCTCTATATATATATATATATATATTTAAGTCTGTCTGTCTGTCTGTCTGTCTGTCTGTCTGTCTGTCTGTATGTATGTATGTCACACACACACACACACACACACACACACACACACACACACACACACACACACACACACATACACAACAGAGTGTCGGTGCTGGTGTCTCCACTGCTGGGTGATGAAGATGGATGGGGGCGGGCGGAGGTTTTGTCGTCGAGGACCTTGGAGGAGGAGCTTGGCTGGTTGTGCTGCCTTTGTTATCATCGACGACTTTCTGCTCCTCTTCCCGTTGTCGTCGTTCTTGTGACTTCGAGCGGGACGTTGACTTGGGGGAATGGGCGTGGAGTGGGAAGTTTTACGCGGGGAATGGGCGAGGTGAACGGGCCTGGGGATTGGGTACGAAGTGGAACGTCGAAAGTAATATTAAAACACTCTAACTTACGTTCAGCGGAGGTTTAAACATTCTGCTGGGTTTCCTCAATATCAACACCATTACAATACTAACTAGATATATAGCCAATATGATCGTTATTTTTAAAGGTTGCATAATATAATTTAAAACTACTTCGTGTCCGTTAAATTGATTGACTTTCTAGGAGAAATTTTGGTAAAATTTACTTAACAAACATATCATGGAAATTCTCGTTCATAGATGGATTATTCATTTTCATTTCACTTCTATAAAAATGGAAAGTGATAGGAAGAGATTACTGTGTTTTTGGATCAAGAGACATACTGTTCTACTTTGCCTTTATAAATGTAACGAAGAAACCCAAAGGAAAAAATGGCTAATCCGATGTACAGAAATGAATGGATTCGATAAAAATGAATCAAACGTTTAACAAACAGGGTCGTCACTTGACTCGCGAAAACACAACATGTTCGCCAGCTGACACAATACCGTATATCATATTTCACTACATTAAATATAAAACTGCTAAAGGTTATAGTAATAAATAAATGTATAAAATCTTAATTCATATTTATATAATATATAATATATATATATATATATATATATATATATATATATATATATATATATATATATAGTATTCATAGAATTAATATAAAACTCTATGTGTAATCGTACGGACTTAATTAATTGTCACTTATCATACAAAATGCAAATTGGTAGCATTTATCAGTAAAATTATTTACGTTAACTGGAGTGTAAAATTTCGCTTAACGGCTGCAATTTTCAAGGCGAGTGGCTCGCTGCTGTCTATTTGCATTAATTTTCAGCGGATAAAGCTCACACAGCTCTAGACTCACCACTGTTATATTCAGAATCTTCAATACACTTTACACCTAACGATATACAGTGATCTTATAAACCTTAAGCGCCACTTTAATGGTAATTCACCTTTTCTTACCATCGGCCTCTGTAACAAAGCCGAAGAATAGAAAGGAAAAAATACATACTGTAGTTTCCAGACCATTTGTCACGGCGGCCGTTCACAATACTGCAGCCCCCGGCCATTCTTACCCAGGAGGACATTTGCATAAGAAGGAAGTGCCGTGTGGCCGCACGAGCCTCGCGCCACACGCTCCCCAAACCTTTCTCACAAAACTGAGGCCAAATTTCTCACACACAGTCGGCAATAAGGCCCGCCCCTCCCTCCTTCACCCTCAGAATGATGGCTGGTCGGCCACATACACCCCAGCACACCCATAGTTCTTGTTCCCACGCTCACACCTTAACACACACTCATACAACAGCCGGCTCACAAAAATGGCTCGACGGCGAGTCATAGTAACACTGTCCCTCCTTCAGACACAACCATATCCCCTCCAATAAGGAACCAGAACAGCCTCCTCCACAAACATCCACAAAACGTAGCAGTAGAGCCTCTCACAATCCTTGACCTTCTATGCTATAAACATGAGAGTCGTACGCTCCCTGTACATGTTGGTATATACGTTGTCAAAATAACAAGCCTCTTCGTCACACATACAGTCACACACCCCCTCCATAACATCGCAGGACAGCCGCCCATAATATTAGCCCCCCCCCCCCTTTGTCCCAACACAGGCAGCCACACGCTCTCCTCCAATCGACATTCCACTTCACACAACACAACACGACACTCGCCTCCTCACTCCAGCTTGCCACATGCTCTGAGTAACCTAATTAACGGGAACATTTTAATCACACGAAACGATTCAACTCTACTGGTGCTGTAAATGAGATTATAATTATGATATTGCTATTCCTACTACAGTAAACTAAGAAATATATAAAATAAAATAAAAATTACTAAAATACAGGTTTCAGAGATTGTGATTTAAAGACAACCAAAAAATGTACGACCCCCCCCCACAAAAAAAAATCATCCTCTCCAAATCAGCCTATTGCTATAACACTAACTTTGTTGTATTATATCCTGGCATTATGTTAACAATTTCAGAGCATCTTTCCAGTACATTTGAGTCTTATAGATATGTAGAATAAGCTCTTTCCAGTATCTTGACTCTATAGTGTGTTGCTATAGAGAAGAATGGCACCACCCTCACCCTTACCCTCCATCCTCCAGCATGAAGTATAATGTATGGGTCTCCACTCATCTTGCCGCTACCCCTCCTCCCCTATATACCTCCCAGATCACCGCCAATCCTATACTATTACCGTGTTGCCTAAATTTATGTAATCACCACCATCCCCATTACTGTCCCCTTTGTCCAGATGTTTGTGAGAGCTTTACCATTCCCAAAGCTGTCCTATTTTCAAATTGTCTGTGATGCCCACCGCCATTACCATGACTGTGATTGATGACCACTACAGTTAGAAAAACAGAAACATTCTGTATCAACCAATAATGAGGCATCTCGTACCTATACATTCTCCAGGTGCTCATTACTGGAACATTAACTCCTTGAAGACGATGACATTCCCATAAATTACGATGACTTAATCCTTGAGTGCAATTAAACGATTTCCTGTGGTTACCGACATTGTACTTGATGTTTAGAGTAAAGTCATCGTACTCAAGGGGTTAAAGCACGGCTAGTATGCCCTTATATATACACACAGAGTTAGTTTACTGCCACACGCTCTGGGGAGCCTTGGGTTACACCGAGGGAACACCTTTAACTATTAGTAATTAATGAGCACCTATCTTTCTTTTTATCCATTAAGTTTGTATTAACTTTATCCTGAATTGGAAGTTTGATAATAAGTCTTTATTTTCCCGTCTCACCCATCCATAAGTACATCCAAAGTCTTATACTGAAAAAAAGAAAAGAGATAATATCCTAACCACCTTTAAGGTATCACTGTATATCTAATATGAACCAGAATACTACTTTATGATATCTAACCATTTTTGTTATCTGAAAGTATTTACGAGAGCATTATTTAACAATGCCACAACTCTCAAAAGGTTCAGGCTTTGCCGGCGGTATTAATGCTACTACGGAATTTAGATTTGTAATTTTCTGGCTAAATAAACTGCTTCAATTCAATTAAATTCAAAAGCCTTTCCCACCCTCCCTCCTGAATTATGTAAGTCAATAAGCAATAAAGAGGAGTTGTCTGAAGTATTACAGGAATAGATATAACACTGGATGGCTTATAGCAGTGGTGTCCTCTCACAACACAACACAACACAACACAACACAACATAACACAATACAACACACAGACCTAGAAAATGTATAACTCTGACTTGGTCGTCCCACTTGTTCACCAGGACCAACATAGAGAAAATCCTACATCAAAGTTCAGAGCTATACAAAGTTATATTGTATTGGTGTATGAATAATGGTAATGACAGACGATGTTTTCAGTCACCACTTATAACTAATGTTCTTGTTCTGTGAGGCAGGAGAGACGTATTTCTCTTAAAATTTAATCGCTGATGAATAATGTACAATATTTACTAACACAGAATATGCTTTTGAAAGACTATAGTTGTTGAAGTGTAGAAATACATTATAACATCAACATAAAATAGGATATAAAAATTATAAATAAAATAAATAACAAGACGGATATATATATATATATATATATAGATAGATTAAAAAATAAATAAATAAAAACATAAAGAATGGTTACTATTAGACTAGAATTAATTAATAAATAAATCCTCAGGGACAAAGTAAATATTTGCCACTCTGTATATGACTTACAGATAAAAACAGACAAATAAACAACAATATAGACAATGTTTACTCAAGTCCAGCGAGGTAACACGTTCAGAGGTAATCGACCACTATTACCAAAATTACTGCCGTTCACCAGAAAAAAAAAACGAGAGAAATAGAAAAAAAAGGTAATTACAACTGAGCCCAATTTTATCTCTAAATTTCCACCCCATACTGGAGTACGTGGTGGCCAGCGCTGACCCACAACTACCTGCACAATTTGGGGGATTGTATTTTCATATTTTCGTCGTTTTTCGTTGTTTTTTCGTTAGATAATGAAATTTTATTAGGAATATACCACGTTTATGTAACATTTAGATGCGTGTCCGTCGAGAGAGAGAGGAAACTCAAGGAATAATAAAAGATATACAGGAAATACAGAGAAAAATAAGAAAACCAAAGAGAGGAAGTAGAAAGAATAATACGATAAAGAAGAAATACACCAGAAATATAGAGAGAGGAAATACAAGAGATAGAAAGGGAAATACAAATAGTAATAAGAGAGGAGACAGAGAGATGGTAAGGTCAATAAAGGCAGTGTGAGCTTCATGCAAAGAGGGTCGCTGGCCTGACCTTAATTTGGGTTGAAACATGTAATAGTGAGGAGAGTGTGTGGTCAGACAGGGTGATGAGAGAGAGGTAAGATGAGAGGGAGAGTGTGGGGCCAGAGAGGGTGGTCAGAGGGAGTGGAGGGAGCGAAAGTGAAAGGGAGGGAAGGTCAAAAGGCTAGGGGCATGGAAGAAAGGAGAAGGGAAGGGAGAGTGACAGCCTGGGATAGGGGAGGGAAGGAAGAAGAATGAGAGAGAGAGAGAGAGAGAGAGAGAGAGAGAGAGAGAGAGAGAGTATAAATTCAAAATATGGTTTCCTAAATCTCTCACACACACACACACACACACACACACACACACACACACACACACACACACACACACACACACACACACACACACACTCAAAACAACACCAAGACCCACTGTCCCCTAAAACCCCTCACAAGAAAACATGACGTCAAGGGGAAACATAAAATCCCCAAATAAAGAAGAAAGATTCTGGAGTAAAGAAAGTAAGACTCTCACTGAGGGAGTTAGGTCAGGCAGGTCCCACGATACCAGCCAGGCGATCTACGTGTGACTGGTGCTCCGGCCACGCCTACCTTTACCTTGTTTATATCAACAAACTGAAGGAAACGAAAGTGGGGGTGATGATCTGTTGGTGGGGAGGAGACGACGATAATGTGGATTTGTTTACATAACGACAAGCATAAAACAGGAAATGGGGTGAGAAGATGGTACTGGGTAGATGAGGAAGGTGTGGATGTGCAGAAGACTGACGTGGGGGTGTAAACGTGGTTATGGGAGAGGTAAACTGGTTGGTTTCCTTTGGTCTTGTACATAGAAAACGTATTCTCTGGCGAGTGACGACATATTTATGAAAAAAAAGAGAAGTCTCCTTTGCTCTCATGAACATTAAACGATTCTCAAAAATTAAGACTGATTAACTAATATTGTAAAAGAATATGTAGGTCGCTCTTACATGAAACAAATTTAAAGAATATAAACTTAATTTACTGTCTCACATCAATCAAGTTAGCTGACATACAAACTAATATATCAGTAAGAATCTTTAAATAAATAAATAAACTTTTATTCATGTTCATATAATCTTAACTGTCCTTGATGCTGACTGAATGACTGAAAATGAAACATATGTGTCACCATGGTGTTGTCTCTAGTCTGTCTGGTAAACGAATCAACCAATCAGGAGTCGTCGTTCCGGCAAAGTATACCGTGTTAAAAATACACAAACAGGAGAACCAGTTGAAGAGTAAAGAAGAAAACAAGTACGTATAGAAAATAGAAGCACGGAAGAAATCCCAGTGATCGTAAGGATGAAGAAGCGAATGTGTAAACAAAATTGTAGTAAAAATAAGATGATAAAGAAAATGAAGATAACACACTAGAAAACAGACATGGGCGTGAAAACCTGGTAAAAGAGAAGATACAAACGAACATCAACTTAAGACAAGGAGAAGAATGGGGTCTGTCCCTTGAAAACCTGGAGCAAGGGGGAAAGAGAAGTCTGTAGTAGAACTTCGCAAAAGGGAGACAGCAACCGTAAAAACAACAACAACAACAACAACAACAACAACAACAACAACAACAACAACAAAAGCAAAAACATGATATTTGGGAGAACGGAATCGCGAAGTAAGGAAGGTTGTTGAAGCTAAGTAGGAAAAAATATATACATGTGCGAGTATGTTGAGGGGTAAAGAGGGTGTAAGGGTGGAAATTCGACCACTGAGATAACAAGATATTGATGACCAACTGATAAGAAAGGAATAATAGAATGGGGAAAGTTCAGAGATATAAAAAAAGTATAAAAAAGTACAAATAAAAAAAAGCGAAAGGGAAAGAAGAAATCCCAATTACTTTGATGATAAGAGCTTGAATCTACAACGAAGGAAATATATTTAAAATAAAAGAAAACGGAGAAATTTATTTAATTAATAAGATTTAAATATAATCACCAAATGACCTAATCTGGAAATGAAAAAAGAAGATAATAGCAATAAACAAAACGGTAGACACAATAAATATACAGAAAGAGAACAAAGCAATAGCCTTCATAGTCAGGAGAAAGGGAGAATAAAAAGAAGAGATTAAACACAGGTGGATAACGAGAAACAATGAAATAAATGAACTCTATGACTCGGAAAAATTCAAACACACTCCGTGAAGAAAAGTGCAGAAGTGAGGTACCAAAGAGTCGACTCACAGGATTAAAAATGAGATTAAGGATAAGCTGAACTGTAAAAAGAAAAAGAAGAAAAAAGTCGTATGTCGATAGTAAATCCTGTGTTTTAATTTGTCGTTGAAAAGAAAAACTCAAAAAAATAATTGGTGAAGAAGATTTTATAATGGTTAGGTGAGATGATGGGATTTTAGCCTTTATATCGTAAGGTTTTACACGTTGTTAAGAAATTCATAAAAAAAACGGAATATAATGAAGTAATTATAGCAATGCTTAATTAATCATACAATGCTGTATTTTATATCATTATTTTAGGCTTTAGTTTAATCCAAGCAGTTAAGTGTACTCATCTATTTTTAGTAATGAGGAATATCTATGGTACGAATTTCTATGAATCCAAACTCAGGTTACAATTTTTACTTTTTGTAGTGACGCGCAGTTTTTACAGCCGAGCTTGACACGGATATGAACATCATATATGTAAGGTCAAGCTGACAACATAATGCTTTAAAAATTTTCAAAATATTAATGTCAATCCGAAGCTAAGTGCCTCAAAACTCAGATTCAGTGACAAAAGTCAGAGTAATTGCGTTCAGAATTCTGATATCATGACCAAGAAAAAAAAATTAAAAAGGTCAGCGTCAAAAGCCCAGATATGATGACTAGACTATAAACTGTCTCCAAAACACAAATTTAATGAGTAGTATTGTGAGAACCTCCAGCTTAGTCATGGCTGGTCCTGTTATTTATTTCCTTTGACTCGCACCCGCCTCCCTCCCTCCTCCCCCTCAGTTAAAATTTCCAACTGTTACTGTGTATAATTGAAATTGCTTTGCTAAAACAACTAGAGTCAACTGCAATAGAAGCTTTCTTTTTTTAAGCTTACTATTGCTACATTAATCTGTGGGGCAGTTTTCAGTACATAAAACTAAAATATAATGGCTGGTATATAAACTTGTATGTATACTGAACAATTCTGTTCGTTCCCCCTGCCATTTGGAATATGCTGTTTGTCGTAAGTTAATTCTTCAGGATCTAAATATATTGTATGACATAAATTCATTCTTCATTTGTCTGGAAATACAAATATAAAGTATATATACATATTGCCTATATAATATGTTTTACTTCGTCTCGATGAAATAGTTAAGCCAGAGTAATATAATGTAGCAATTAGTTGGTGTACGGTAGATCATGATCAACAGAATTTTTCACTTTTTCCTCAGACGAGAGACAAATACTAAATGAATGACTGATGAGGTAACACTTGCATAGGACAACAACGACAAGTAAAGGTCCTTGCTGTTAAGATAAAGGTTTTAAATAGTAATTACAATACAGACATTCCTTATGGTATAAGATGTGTTAATCATAGTTATTGTGAAATCGTTTGTTCACTTAACGATTGGAAATATTTGCTCCTGAACATCATAGATTACTAAACCTGAATATCTTCACTTTCCTACTGCACACACACACACACACACACACACACACACACACACACACGTGACACTGACGACATAACGTGGGTGTAACAGACCCAGGCGTTCGATCCCCCACTTCATCCACCTCTCCTCTGTTATAGTAATGTTGAGTATGTTGCCATTAATATTTGGTGGGGTTAACCTTTGAGTATTCTGTTGCAATGAATAATCAGGTAGGACAAAGGGGATGTATATTGAACTAGTCGTGGTTATACATTTCTTTATTTGTGTGTGTGTGTGTGTGTGTGTGTGTGTGTGTGTGTGTGTGTGTGCGCAGCCTCATCCTACACCGGGAACGCTGTTCATATTAACCAGATGTTTTGTCTGCTTGTTATACTCGAAAATGATCAACAGACAATCGGAAATACCACGACATTAAAAGAAGAAATAATTCATTATTCTCATATACATAATAATACCAGATACTAATGCATTATTGCAAATAATAATTATGCCATGAATACTTCTTAACTGAGTCACATGATGAAAGAAATACCTGGAATTGAGTTTAAAAGAAAAGAAATCTGAAGGGAGAGAGGGAAAACAGAGTCCTACTTTAGGAAAGTTGAAAAGGTCAGAGTGAACAGGGTCAGGTAGGGTCAGGGGGAATATAATGAAATACACAGTGGTTGTTCTGGAACAATGAGCCGACGACAAAGCGGCAACGAAAATAGGAGGGAAAAAACAGTATAAGGAAACAATACCAGGAAATGAGAAAAAAAAAGTATTTCTAATACAATACAAAAACTCGGTCAACTCCTTGCATAACCTAACGACAAATACTACTACCACCACTACTACTACTTCTACTACTGTCACTCGGAATCGAGTATGATGATCATCCAGCTATGATACAATGATATGAGTTATTAGTGATGTCACCGAGGTTGGTGAGTTTTGAGGCCACTAAAGAGGCCGATGAGGGACCGGCAGAGTCGTTCACATTCGTTGCACATGTGGAGGGCTGCCTTTAGTGCGGGAGGGGCGGTGGCAGCGTCTTTCCGGCGTTGGCGCTTGTCTGCTTCGGTTTGCAGTCGGGCTAACTCAAAAGTATTCACACCTCGTGTGGTGCTCCTCCAAGCGTTACAATGTGGAGTAATCGACTCCCAGGTGAGGGGGTCGATTTGGCACTTTTTCAGGTTTGTCTTGAGGCTACCCTTATACCTTTTCAATTACCCTCCAGCGTTATGTTTACTATACGTTAGGTGACTGTAAAGTAGCTGCTTTGGTAGTCTACTGTCATCCATGCGGGTAACATGGCTAGTCCAGCGTAGTTGTTCAAGGATAATGGTAGCCTCGATGCTCCTACAGTTGGTATCAGCAAGAATACTGGCATTTGTTCTCTTGTCTTCCCAGCGAACACGGAGGATGGAACGTAGACTACGTTGGTGAAAGTTTTCAAGTGCCTTGAGGTGCCTCCTGTGTGTGACCCATGTCTCACTGCCATATAGCAGGGTGGGGAGGACCACTGCTTGATATACGCGCAGTTTTGTAGACAATTTCAGCTCCCTACAGCTGAAGACATGGTTTCGGAGTCTGCCAAAGGCTTGAGATGCACATCTGATCCGATGTTGAATCTCTCCATCGATATCTGCAGTGGTGGACAGGTGGGAGCCGAGATACCGAAAGTAGGTAACATTAGAGAAGGTAGTACCGTTAAGCTGGATGGGTGGTGGAGGTGTGTCTGAACCAGGGGCAGGTTGAAAGAGAATCTGAGTCTTACGTACATCACCTCAAGGCCGAAGTGTGCATAAGCATCTGCGTAGGTGTTCAGGATCTCCTGTATGTCCTGTTCAGTGCTAGCAACAAGAGTGAGGTCATCTGCATACTGAAGTTCAGTAATGGAAGCTGCCGACACCCCCCTTCACCCGGTACTCGATGTCCACCCCGCCGGCTAAATTGGCACCGGCACGAGTAAGGAAGGCAGCCAAGAAAATGGAAAAGAGAGTTCACACACATCACGCGCTTTCGCAAACGTGTATAATAAAAAATATATATATAATACTAATGACATAGTGACATTGGGGAGTGAGCTATCTAACAAAAGCCTTCAGTAGAGAAAAAAAAATAATGGGGGGAACACACAAGTTAACTGATAAAAATGGAATTGTAATGGGAGAGGAAACACGAGCGGACGTTAGGAATATTATTCTCAACACGTGTTTCCTCCTTGGTCTTTTTCAGAGAGCGTAAGGTCAAGAGGAAAATTCTCAACATCCGTTTGTGTTTCCTTTTGCTGCCACACTCTCTAAGGGTCCGATAGTGTACTTAGTGGTTATATAAAGGGGCTCATGTTTAACCCTGATGCAGTTGTGGTGTTGAATAGCTGCACGTGGACGAGGATTCATTCCGATGTTGTTGGGATTTTATTATCCCTGTCGTCCAAGGATCTATTGCATTCGTCTTAAAGTGGGGAAGTGTGAGGTGGGGGTCAAGTAGTGTTATGGGACCCCACTTGTACAGTAGAATGAAAGTCGCTATCCTCGATTGTATTCGATGTGTTCTGATCAACTCACTAATACACTCAGAAAATTGTGTCAGAGTTAAATGTTAGAATAGCAAGTTTTAGAACAAAAAGCTGTACCACCGCTATAACTTCTGTTGACTGAGCAAAACCCATTACAATTACACACAGGAAGAATTTCATGTGAGGGAACTCGACTATGACACGAAATAAATCATCATGGTTGACCTCACAAGGGGGGTATTGGTGACTTGATGTGACACGGCAGACCCGAGAAATTTAGTCAGTACATCAAGACTTGGGAATTGAATACATTGTTTTGGTAATTCAATAATACCTGAGTTTTGGTTCACTAAAAATTCGAGTTTTTATTAAATCTGAGTTTGGGAGAGATAAAGGTGTCGTCGTCTTACTTTTACGCTGTTCTTCACACTGACCAATAGTAAAGGTTGAGCAATGTGTGTCAGAGAAAATAAGATTGTGGGCATTTATCGGCACAGTATAACCTATTTAGTAGAGGAAATTTTCTTTTGCAAAATTATTGTATTATTTCAAAGGAATTCACTGGTGCATGTATGTATGTGTGTGTGTGTGTGTGTGTGTGTGTGTGTGTGTGTGTGTGTGTGTGTGTGTGTGTGTGTGTGAAATTCCAAATTATTTCCTCTAATTATATTATTTTTTCTTCCTAGTTCCTTCCTTTCCCATTTTCACTTCTTATTCCCTCTTGTCCTTACTCTCATTCTCCCTCCTTCCTTCCCTCCCTCTCACCACCCTGGCTGGCCCCACACTCTCCTCAGTATGTTTCAATCCAAATTAAGGTCAGGCCAGCGACCCTCCCCTTGCACCAAGCTACCACTACCCTTATTGACCTTACCGCCCTGGGAGGGGGAAATAATCATGATTCTCTCCCTCTCTCTCTTATGCATTTTTCTCGCTCTCTCTATTCCCCCACCCCCTCTTCTTTCCTTTGTGTTACCTCACTTTCTCTTTCTCGTTCCTTCTCTCTTCCTCTCTCTCTCTCTCTCTCGCTCCCTCTCTCTTTCTCTCTTTAGGAACCACTCAGCATTATATAAGTTGGAGAAACTTGCAGCATCTGTATCTACTGATCTTAAACAACCCGCGTCTCGTTAATGAGGAGAAAAAGGTTGAGAATTTTCCTCTTGGGTATTAAACACACAAAATGTCACATAAACCTTAGTTTTGTTTTTAGTGTAATTTGATATTTTTCAAAGACTAATATTTTTGTAATGTTGATGTAAATATATTTTCTATACTTCTAATGTGAGATAAAAGATAAAACGAACGAAAACATTAAACCGCAAAAAAAAAAAATGTGTAGGTAGTTGTGGGTCAGCGCCGGCCACCATGTACTCCAGTATGGGGTGGAAATTTGGAGATAAAACGAGGCTCAGCTGTAATTACCTTGTTTTGTTTTTGTTTTTTTCTGGTGAACGGCAGTAATTTTGGTAATAGTGGTCGATTACCTTTGAACGTGTTACCTCGTTGTGCTGGAGTAAACAACTTTTATTTTGATAATCATCTGGGGATCTAGTTATTCTTCCCTGTATGTATCTGTGTATCCAGTAATGCCCCGGTATTTACCCTGTTCCCGTCCCACATTAAAATACTAAAGCATTCCAACTACACCCCGGCAAACCATAACACGTAACATGTATATAATGCATTTCTAAACAATTACATATACGCTACTAATCTATATACAGTACATGTCTTATTCAGGAAACATTATTCATTTGGAAGATCAGCCTCCCAAAATTATTAATCTCGAATATGAAAAGGAAATAAATCGAAATATTTTACTATGTTGGCTACAAGAGTATAGATTATTATTAGTGTTTCAATGGCAGTTCAAGATATAACAAAGACATAGCAGAGTCTCTTTTCTCCTGGAGGATACAACCAAGTCCAGTTTACTGCTTTGATATATAACAAACACTTCAGCAAGTCGGCGATCCTACCATAACTGCCTGGGGCTCTGAGGTCTGTTATGCAGCATCACGTTGGTTGTGTGACAATACTTAACACGAGCTGCGTGATGATGAAACTTGTGAGCAACATGAATGAAGAAATTGTCCTCTTGTAAATGTATGTCCTCTTGATTTTCTTTAGTGTTACAAGTATCTCCATCGTGGTCATTTTCTTGGAGTCATCTTCTTGGTCATCTTCTTGGAGTCATCTTCGAGATTATCTTCTTGGGGTCATCTTCTTCCCGGCACCATTTCTCACTCTCCAGGTTCTTAGCCAGACCTCGACTTTGTGGTGATCAGACAGGACAAGTGCATTACGTCCTCTCAGTGGTGTGGGCAGCGAGGCTAAAGGGGGAACACACACACACACATACACACCCTCTGTGCCCTTGAAACACCCTGTACAACCTTCACCACTCGACCCATCCACTTAGAAGATGAAGGAAACCCAGTCTGCCAGTTCTCTCTGCCCACTATACTCATACATTATACATGATGTCTCTAAAATGTGTACACGCTGCATTAAAAGTTTAGTGTTGATCCCGTGAATGCATCATCATCATCATCATCATCATCATCATCATTCATCAATCATCATCATCATCATCATCATCATCATCATCATCATTATTATTATTATTATTATTATTATTATTATTATTATTATTATTATTATTATTATTATGTTGTTATGCTAAACGTATTTGTTACCTATATTTCAATCACCAATTTGATAAAGGTATCTGCGTAATGATATTGAGGGTAAAAAAAAAAAATTATTTGGGTAGGGATCATTTTCTTAATGGCCTTTATATATATTTAATATATATTTTACTGATCTCCTAATATTCAACTTATCGTATACATACAATCATTCCATCTCTTTAGTTTCGTAAGACCAGTTAGGATTAATGTGATAGGTATATACTGCCTTGTGCTATCATTATATACACCACGATACTATATTATCTCTCCTCACAAAGTTCTCAGAGAGTTGATGTAAGATATAGTCCAAGTTTGTCTTGATACACTGATATTTACTGGCACAACACCACACATATCCCGGAGGCTGTGTTGTCATGGGAACTTATGATAACTTAATGATTTACCAACACCACAGAGCCACTTAGATAAAACGACAACAATATAATTCAGTCTATATATTTGTGATACGTCATTGAATTGAGAAAAACATGTGAGGTGGAAGGATAGGGCGAACGCTTGAGGTATATAAGACATGGTGGGAGGTGATCACAGTGGCGCGCTGGTGATCACGTCGAGCTGGACACAAGGGGCAGTGGTGGAGGGGGGGGGGGGAGAGATTATGGTGCTTATAACCAGAGAGGTGTGTGGAGGCGAGGCTATTGGGGTGAGTTGTTGCCCATTTGTCGTGATTGCAGGTCAAATGTGCCTACCTCGATTCTCCTGAATTTAGCCTAACCTAACTCATCCCAACTCAACCTAACTTAAACCAACTCAATATAGCCTAACCTAACCTAACCTAACTCAATCCATATAATCCAAACCAACCTAACCTAAACCAACCTAACCTAACCATTAGAAAAAGTATCAATTAGTATTGGAATTCATTAGAACTGGAGCCAATCCGAACTGGTTATCAATCCAAATGAATAGGTTAGGAGATGTTTTGTTGAACTGGAGCCTATTAGTACTTGGACCTATTACGGCTGGGGGGGGGGGGCGCATTCGACGAGCCACATTTGTCATAGCCGTTGGTGAGGAAGGGAGGGAGGGACACAAGGTGAGGGTAGATACCGTAGAGTCACCCTCCTGCACGGCAACACACCAGAGTCATGATGCTGGAAATAATTGAATCAACATACGGATAAGGTACAATTGTACTGTGTTGATGTACAGGAATTGTTTAATTATAATGAAAGGATTAGGATGTAAAATCGAATCTGACGTTAGATGTGACTTCGAATGGAATATTTTTTTTAATTAGTTTTTGGTGAGTTATTGCACGAATGAGAGAGAGGGTTTGTTGTGTTGATATTTCTAATCGTTCCCTGTATCCCAGCTGAAGTGAGCGATGGAAGATAATCAAGTAGGAAGCTGGGAGATAATAATTAGTATTGACTGAACTAAGACGTGAGGTGTAATATTTCACTGAGCTGAGAAATGAACGAGAATTGAATTATTATTCTCTCTCTCTCTCTCTCTCTCTCTCTCTCTCTCTCTCTCTCTCTCTCTTTTTTTCTTTCTCGCTCTTTTTCTCTCTCCCATCTATCTTTCCTCCCCTATCTCTCTCCTCTCTCTCTTTATCTCTCTATATCTCCCCAGGGTGCAGTATGGAGGGAACAAATATCAGAATCAGAGTGAGGGAGAGATTTAAATAATGACATCGATTCACATGAGTCTATATTGCAGTGTTCGCTGGCTGGAATTGTGTGTGTCTATTTATATATCTCCTTAAATTTATCTTTCATAAAATATTAGAATGATAGGGAAAAAAGTACCGCGATAACTTAAAAAAAATCGATTTTAAGTAAGAATTTTTTTTTAATATTGTTACCGGATTTTTATGGGGATATATTTCTCTATGAGTAAGAAAAAAACACAAAGTAAACTCCACCAAGTCGTTTGTATTAGAGAATTATATGTTCTTTACATTATCTCCTTGTGGTCTTCTTCATTGGAGGATCTGATTCGTAGCTGATTAAGAGGGCAACTTGTATCTTGAGGTGTATAGGATACCGTTATATTTCCATTCTAATCTAGTGTTTGACAGCTTAATCTACAAAAAGTGAAGTGTTTGACTGCCTAAACTGCAAGGAGTGAAGTGTTTGACCGCTTAAACTACAAGAAGTGAAGTGTTTGACCGGTTTAACTGCAAAAAGTGAAGAGTTTGACTGCTTAAACTACAAGAAGTGGTGACCTCTTCACCTTGATGACACGAGAAAACTTTGGAGAGGGCGCAAGAAGTTTAAAAAGGCTTTCAGGAAGGTAAGTTTATTATCAAGGCAAACTCCAGGTTTCTTCAAAGTCGTTGGTGGTGGTATGTGTCGAGTATAGACCAGAGATTAATCACAAAAGGAAAGGGGTGTATCATTATTAGTCCCATGAATGAAGCTGTTTACGGCTCTGTGGAAATTATATACCATGGTTGTTTGTAACTTGTTCAGAGAGATTATTGACATGAAACCAAATATTTATGACCACTAGTTCAGCAGAGGGGAAACTCAAGTCTCTGAGAACAATTCACAGGAAATGATTTCAAACACAGACTCATAAAAATCCACCCCGCAATGCCTCGCGTAATTCTGTCAAAACCTCAATATTCAATATACTCTTCCAAGACATAATGGCTGACGAAATTCGCTTCGACTTAATGAATACCGTGTATTCAAAAAGTCTCTACTCACAATATTAGTCATGTAAAAAGGAAGCTTCCACTGCCAAGTATCACCACACTACTTATTTATCACCATACAGCTTACATAACAGAATTTGTTTAAAGGTATGCTGGAAATAGGAAAACAAATACAAAGAAAAAGATAACTATTAGAAGAACCATTTAAGCCCTGCAGATCATGGGTTTAGTTTGGGCTGACAATATGATGTGAAGGAACAACTTAAACACTTGCAAGTTACCTCTGACGAAGATGGTTTGATGATGAAACCTCAGAAGAGTTCACTTAAATATAAACTTAATAAGCGTCACTTGAGAAAAATAATACATTAAGCCATGAACTTACATGTGCAATATAACATCGGAGGTTTTCGCTCTACCTGGGTGAAAAACATTACATGCATGATCAACCATTGAATAATTCAGGCGATGGGGCTTCCCTTGCTACCACTATGTTATGTGCATTGCATATGAGATCAAACCGTGAAAATAATTCTGAGAGGACATTCCTGAAGATTATAGTTAGTGTGTGTGTGTGTGTGTGTGTGTGTGTGTGTGTGTGTGTGTGTGTGTGTGTGTGTGTGTGTGTGTGTGTGTGTGTGTGTGTGTGTGTGTGTGTGTGTGTGTGTGTGTGTGTGTGTGTGTGTGTGTGTCCCTTATGCATTTCCAAAGTCCCGAAAACAGAGAGTTGAAATTTGGTAGGGAAGTGCCGGTGGCCTTGGGGATGGTCACCCACTATTTTCTGTTCATTCACCCAGGCGAAGCTGGGTAACTTAGCTAGTTTATTGATGACATTGAACTACAGTATTGTTTAATCTGAGTAATTTAGTCAGGAACACACTCACATAATATATTTTATAAAAATAGATTAAAACTGATGAAATTTGTGTGGACAAATAGCAAAAATGATCATGCTGAAAATAATAATAATAATAATAATAATAATAATAATAATAATAATAATAATAATAATAATAATAATAATAATAATAATAAATATCTTCATATCAACAGGTATAACTTGTACACAATTCAGTTATGACTCAGGTGACAAAATCCCCTTCTTAATATAATTTACAAAATACGAAATAGACGTCTTGGAACTACCAAAACTGGGATACCATTTTGAACTCGAGTCTTCCTCCCTCACCCATAAGTTAAAATGAAAAGCAATACTAAGTTTCTTCCTTACGGGAACGACCAATTTTGACGACTGAGAGACGATGGCAAGAATGACTGAGCACCACATATGACGAAGGAAGAAACCAATGTATAAATGAGAGAGAGATTGTAATAAGGGTTAAGAATCCATCATCATCAAAAACACGATGTACTCTCACTCACTGGGAGAAAAAAGTTTAAGTACGGTACATGTCAACAAGTATGCACGTTATCCTTATCCACCAGTACGTGCAACAGTGTGTAAAACAACTAATGTGTACACAGCCCTAGTGAACACATCTAGGGGATACATGGTCCACTATGTTCACTAAATATTGTGTACACGAGGCATAAGTAATTACCTACACTACCCAGTGTGTACACTGGCTAACGTGTAAACAGTACATATGTGTAAAACAGCGCACATGGGAGCCAGAAAGACAGAACACGACACAGTACTCCTCTCTCTCTCTCTCTCTCTCTCTCTCTCTCTCTCTCTCTTCTTTATCAAGCAAATTAAAATTATCTACAGTTCGGGAATACTCAATTTCCCTAATCATAATTTTCTTACCCACATAACAAGGCTCAACCTCCAAGGTTTCCTTTATAATTATGTGGTATGTCATATAAAGTATATTATCGTTACTTTTATTGCTTTATTGTCTCAATCGTTATTATACAGTTATGGTTATTATTGAATTGGAATGGTGACAGATGGTATAAATGGATGATGACAGAAATACAACCCTTCCACTGCTGGGAACGTGGACGTGTATACATAATACATCCTAACACAGAAAGCGGCTTTGGGAACAACATAAAATATCATATTGTTGAGATTGGATGTAACTTGGTATAATATCAAGCTGGTCCATAAGTATTAGTCACAAAAAGGTTTAAATATTTGTTGGAAATTCAGTAAAAAGGCACCGGACTGCACCAGCTCAAACTACTGCTTGTTTCTTTTATAGCGCTCACAGGAACAATGTGGAGAGCAAAGAGGAGCACGTCCCGGAGGAGTGCACTCAACTGCATGTTACCTTAAGTGCATGAAGCTAAGGCCAGGCATCATCTTACGCCTGCACTCTTACAACTTGCCCCTGCTGCACCTGAGGGCCACACCACCTGCTTTAGGAGATTACCACATCTACATCACACTGGACTTAACATCCGACTGATCTGGTATGGGAATGAATCGACAGCACTGGCCAGTCGCTTTAAACTACAGTATACAACATCATCCAAGCCAGGCATCAGTTTAAGAAAGCGTCAAGTACGTTAATCTCTTTCACCGGCTCCTAGAAATTATAGTACACATGGAATTCTCGGCACAGTACTTCAAATATCACTATTCCTCCTTCCTGCATTTCGTCAGTAATTCCCATCACTTTCTCTTCCTCTCACGCCACACACAGGCTGGTGACACGGACAAGTTTAATGACTTTCCTCTCCTTCTCGAATTCAGTCAGGCTAAAAGTGTTATTTTCGTATCTCACCACCAGCCTCCTCCTCGCCCTGTTCTCAATATATCTATCCATCCTTCTCCTCCCCTCTCTTCTGTAATCAATCTTCCTCGGCCCTGGTCACCTGCACCCTTCTCCTTCACACCCTAGCCCACCTACCCTCCCTCATTTCGTCCTCCTGGCGTCCATGTCTCTGAGTTTACTCGCAGGTGTGACTCAAACTTGGGAACAATACTTTTATAGATAAATTGTACTTTGCTAAATACTTAACAGAGTGTCGTAAGGCTTTTAGGCTTCAGTGCATATGTCGATGTGTACAGTTGCATGTAGTCTTGTATTTGTATGTTTGAATCTATGTGTATATTTGTGTCTGCAAATTTATGCTTTGTCCCGAAACCTATATCCATTTTCCATGTTGCTGCAGATATATGTGGCATTCACTGCTGAAAGCGATGTCCTCTCTCTCTCCTATGTGTGTGTGTGTGTGTGTGTGTGTGTGTGTGTGTGTGTGTGTGTGTGTGTGTGTGTGTGTGTGTGTGTGTGTGTGTGCGTGAGCTTGGTCACGCAGAGTCATCCATCTCATTCCTTGCTCTCCCCTGTCATCATCATCGTGGGTCATGGAATCCATCATCGTCATCAATCTCTCTCTCTCTCTCTCTCTCTCTCTCTCTCTCTCTCTCTCTCTCACCATCACCCTGATCCTCCTCATCACCCCTCGCCACCCGCATCAGCTACATAATACATAAACCACCAAGCTCACCCCGAGCATAAAGAACAGACCGACGTCGCGCGACACAACCAACAGTAATCTTGTCCTCCCTGCTAGCGGCTCCGTCGCCACACAAACGCTCGACGTCACCCTCATGTTTTCAATTTATCCTCGTTTGGTTTTCAATCACGCTATCAGGAGATTGGCCTCAGTTGAGGAGGAAAGTCTACCCCCTTACCCCCTCAACCTTCATTTTTCTCCCTATTCTTCCCTTTGGTCTCCTTCCCGGTTGCCTGCTTCCCCTAGCCACTTCCCCCTTGTGGTGCTGGAGTAATTAACTGGAGCGGGACCTCGAGAGAGGTTCAGTGTTGAGGCCTCTGTAGAGGAGTATTAAGTAGACTGTTGATACACCACAAGAAAAGAAGGTCCTTTATGACTGAGAATGGTTCTTGGGGCCATATCCAGTTCGCGTTTAACTGGTGGGCCACATCCAGTTAGCGTTTAACTGGTGGGCCACTACCAGCTGTGATTTGTTGAGGGGGGTCTGTATCCAGCTGCGAGTTGATCTAATGGGCCATAACCAGCTTAGGAATAATTCTGGGGAACTAAATCCTTCCATATTTGCCCTGGAGGGTTATGTCTTGCATTGATATGTTGCAGCGAGTCATACGTGATTTACTATAGAGCTTAATATACAGCTGTGATTTTTAATGGATGATCGTATTCAGCGATGAATATATTTAAGGGTCAAGTATACAGTTATAATTTCTACCGATAAACCTTTCCAGAGTGTGATTTGTTTGTTAAGAGCTAACTGTTAAATATTATAAAGGACCACACTCATTATGATGGATGGAAATAGCCATATATGACTGTAATGTGCTAGTCAGCTAAAACTAATAGATGTCTGTTTCAGAGGACAACTTACTGCTATAGCCTGGTTTGCCGACCTTCACACGTACGGTACCTGTAAGTTGTTTGAAAAGGTCTCATATGATTGAGATATATTTCCCAGAGGGTCACATCTAAACACTGTTTTACTAAAGTTGGTTACATCAAACATATATATATTTTTATGTCAAGTAATATTCACGTGAAAATTATTCGAGAGGTCCGTGTACCAATGAAAAGTAAGATTCATCTAAACGAATTCTATTCATCTGTACAATGTGGGTTTGGTGTAAATTTTGTTCTTATGTCCATAGTTGCTATGAACTCGCCCATTTTTCTGTTGCAGTAATACAGTGTTTCGCAGCAGTTGTTTGTGCTGGTAAAATATGTCCGTCTCCAAACGCTTGTGGAGGACTTTATTAAGGTGAGATAATAATCAGCTAAGTCCATTTCCGTCTGGTAGTGTAACATATAAATAAATAAATAGTTTTCTTCTTACAAGTACACGATTTATTCCAAAGTATACATAACGATTAAATTCACCCAAGACTGTATCTGTACATTTTAGAAATATTAAATCAGGGAACACCACCATAAGTCCGCCATAGAAAATCGAATAACAAATCAAAATGTGGGCTTTAATTTGAAGCCAACATAATTTCTGTCGAGTTACTTAACCTGGTTCACTTCAGTGTGTGTGTGTGAAATAACATATAAATAATTACCCCAACTTGTATTAATTACCAAATATCTTACCAATGAGTATTAATTCGTCGAAATACGGCTCAGTTATCACAGCCAATAGATAATTACTCCAGAGAAACTCAGCCAATAGGAATGTATGTCGAGGAGGCTGGACGCAGCTGGGGGTTAGTTAAAGAGAAGCACGCTCCTCTGAACTTCAAAAAGGCAAGTTTGATATGGGTGGTGGGGGCAGTGTGACGGCTTTAAGGTTTTAGAGTGGGTGTCGGCGTGGGTGTGGGGGGAGGTATTGGTCACAGGTGGTAGTGGGAGGGTTGTGGGATTGGGTGGGAGTGGGAAGAAGGGAGTGTGGTAGGGAGGCGAGGCAGTAGGTATAGGAGGTTGGAAGGAGGTGTAAGGAGAGGAAAGTGAAGACTATATGTGTACATGTGAAAACCAGTCTGTGAGTATGTTCATTAGTGAGTAATGTAGACCCCCAAAAATGCAAGTACACCTACATGGACACTGACACACACACACACACACACACACACACACACACAAGTAGAATTGGTCCAATAGATATAATAGATGTGAAACTATTATTCATTTCAGTTATAACCAAATTAATGACAACAGTAATTTGATATGTATAATTCACAGCTGGTGTTAAAAGTTTTTATGGCAAGCTCACTACTACAGAGTTCCATACTGACCATCACTACCACCAATGCGGCACCATCAACATTATTATTATTATTATTATTATTATTATTATTATTATTATTATTATTATAATTATTATTATTATTACTACTCTCATCATTACCACCACAATCATCACTACCAAAACCATCATCAATCGCACCCTACCCACCACAACTCCCTCACCAACACCACATCAACAGCGCCCCATAGCAACACCATTACAACACAGTCTCACCCTTCTACACAAGTCCAACTTCCCCAGCCACATCTTATTCCCCTCCACACCCCTTTACTTCCAACGCCACACCAAGACTACATTACCTCAACCCCTTAAGACCACACTACCATCACCACCATAACACCAACACAACACCACCACAACACTTCACTCCCCAACACAACACCACCACAACACTTCACTCCCCAACACAACACCACCACAACACTTCACTCTCTTCCCCTTCTAGAGAAAACTAAACACACATCTTAGCTACTTCATCTTCCTCCATCCTAGACTCTTCCTCACCCCTTCCTGCTTCTGTACACACAAGTTTAAACTCAGTCGGTCCAGAGAGGACACGGAGTACAGTACAATGTTTACCCGTTAAAGGCCTCCCCTCCCCTCCCCATCCCCCTCCTCCTCTCCTCTCCCCTCCCCTCGTCTCTCCCCCTCCCCCCAATCCCCCCTCTCCCCCAGACCATCCTCCTTGCCTGGGGTTAAGTCCCTCGTTGAAAATTGGCAAATAGGATGACCATTTAGACTGACTGGTTCATTCATGGCCTTATCCCTGGGGAGCTGCCTGAGTAAATGGTGACTTAGGGTGTTGAGGTAGGGAAGGGGGGGTGAGGAGGGGTGGAGGGGAGTATTAAAGTGGGGGAGGGGGGGAAAGGGGTAGAGAAAGGGGGGAAGGAGTGGATGGGTGGGGAGTATTGAAGTGAGGGAAGGTAAGGAGTGGAGGGGAGTGTTGAGGTGGGGTAGGGGGGTGGCAAGAAGTGGAGTGGGAGCGTTGAAGTGGGGGGAGGGAGTACGAGTGAACGGAGAGTTGAAGTGGGGGAGGGGGGAGCAGTGGAAGAGTTGATCAGGTGGGAAGAGTTAAGTCGACGTGAGGGTGCCGTGTAATTGCAGTTGTTGACTGTCTGTGATTCACCAAACCATCTGCTACAATTGTTATTCATTTTCGAGATCTTTTTTTTCTTCATTATTTGTTCATTATCTTTTTCTATTCATAATTTTCATCAAATTAATCTCTCAAAAACCAATTAGCTTTTCTAGTTATCTCACAATATTGATATTGCCATCGAAAGACAAAATAGTCGTTTCATATTAAAATTCAGAGGAGAGTTTATCCTCGTGTTTGGCAGGGATACAGAATACAAAGTCACTTGTATTAAAAATAACCTAAATTTTGGATATTTTAACCTATTTTCCTC
Organism: Homarus americanus; assembly: GCF_018991925.1. Taxonomy (NCBI): domain Eukaryota; kingdom Metazoa; phylum Arthropoda; class Malacostraca; order Decapoda; family Nephropidae; genus Homarus; species Homarus americanus. The sequence goes on from NW_024723484.1 coordinate 1,151,474, forward strand.
TTTTCCTGACTTGACTGATGGATGTTTCCCGTTCACGAAGGAAGCTAGTGAACAAGTCTTGGCTAATCTAGTTTTTCAATTGCCATTCCTTGATATTTATGCCGTCTGATACCACTTATGAGAGAGACGTGGTTATGCTGAGTTCAGGATTACAACTATTAGTATTTTGTAGCTGCTAAACATGATGATATAGCTGGCACGCACGCCTCACGCACACACGCACGCACACACACACACACGCACGCACGCACGCACACACACACACACCCGCACTAAAACAAACACATTCATCTGCAACCAAATCCACAAAGCACTTGTAACATATAAGAGTTTAATTACAAGATGAAAAACAGAGGGAGGGACAGGGGGAGGGGTGAGGAGGAGGGGGAGGAAGAATAATACTTTCATCTCAGTGAGGCCAGAAAGTTTTCGGTGGGAACAAAATAGGAGAGTGAGGTGTGCCAAACCTGAGGTACACTGTAGGAATAGATTTTTCCCTTGTGTATCTTGTCCCCCAACTGCAGCTTATACCTGGACAAAGGGGGAATAGGCAGAAGAAGGGAAAGAGGGGGAAAGGATGTGGAGGAGAGCTGGAGGAAGCAGAGGGGGGGATGTGGATGGGGAGAAGGGAAGGAGGGTGTGGAGAAAGGAAGGGCGGAAGGAGGTATGGAGGGAGGAGGATGAGGTGGAATGCTGGAATCAGGAATATATGGGGGTAGGAGGGAGGGAAGATGATGGTGGAGACGAAGGTTGGAGATGAAGGAAGGAAAGACAGAAGGAAGGATGGAAAATGGAGTGTGTGAAGGAGTAAAAATGAGGAAGATGAAAGGAGTAAGAAAAATGAGGCAAGACTTAATAGGAGGAAGTGGGAGTGTGTGGCTCGGAGGATAATGAATGAAGAGAGAAACGTTAATGAGAGGTAGTGAGGGGGGGGGGTGAGCGAGAATGAAAGAGAAAGAATGAGGAGGAGAGTTAAAAAGCAAGAGAATTAAGGAAAGTTTCTAACAGGAAGGGAAGCTGGGGTGAGAGAAGGAGGAAAAGTAAGTGGATGAGAGAACAGGTGAAGAGTAGGTGAGATGGAAATATGAGAAGTGGAGGGTAGAGCAAGTGGGAGGGGGAGTAGAGTGAGAGGCAGGTGGAGAGCAGGTGAGTGGAGGGGAATTAAATTTGAGGAAGAGGAGAGAGAATAAGTCGAAGGAAGGGGGATATGCAAGGGGAGAGCAAGCAAAGGGAACGAGAGAGAGAGAGAGAGAGAGAAAACGATAAGATATAAGGAAAGGTAAATAAAGGAAAGACATAAGAGAGAATACTGAGAATAGAGGAAAGTGGACATAAAAACGTAAACGAACAAAAATTCCCACCTAAGCCTTTCACTCACCTGGCTCGGCTTCACACACACACACACACACACACACACACACACACACACACACACACACACACACACACACACACACACACACACACACACACACACACACACACACACACACACACACACACACACACACACACACACACACACACACACACACACACACACACACACACACACACACACACACACACACACACACACACACACACACACACACACACACACACACACACACACACACACACACACACACACACACACACACACACACACACACACACACACTACTATCAACATCTATCTTGACAGGAACACATCCCTCAACCGCTACACCATCTATCTCCTCGTAACTGTGTCTTTATCATGAACACTTCCAAGTAGCCTTTTTATTGTTGTCCACGATTACAGGTCAAGTTTGCCTTCATCAAAACGTAAAGTAACTATTGGTAGGTATTAGGAGAGAGATACAGGGGGGGGGGGCTCGTTTCACTAATAGTCCTACATATAACTAATGAATGAATTTGCCAGATTAACTTCTTTTAAATCTCCAACCCAAAGAAATTACATTTTTCTTCTATTCTTTGTCCTTTTGTATATTTAATATTTTTTTGAAGTTCTACGTAATATTTACTTCCGCTTATATTGTTAATGCATATCGACAAAAGGAAAGATAATAATAATAAACTTAACAATGGGACACATTTTCCAGTACACTGACCTGCGCAAATTGCTGGTGCGGGAGACGTCCAGGACAAGGGTTTAACTGTAGGAAAAAAGAAATAAGAGGATGTTAAAATATTCAGTGTAATACAACAGAGGTTGATGAATTCCAGCGCTCGGGAGAGAGTGTGTGTGTGTGTGTGTGTCCGGGGAGTTAGTGTTGATAACTATGAAAGCTAAAGTAATACCAGATAAAGATATATACAGTAGAACATAATATTTTCACTAACTTATCGAACTGCCACATTGCCTTCACGAAATTATTCTACGTTCAACATTTACGAAAACACTCATAAGGTGAAAGCCGGTGATAAAGCTTTCTAAAAATCTTATCACAATGAAGTATGGTTAAGGTCAAAAGCCGCGGTTAAAAAATAATATATCCCTCCTGTACCAATCACATTAACACGCTACAGCAAAGATCAATCGGTATTGCAATCGTGAGCTCTCTGACACACACACACACACACACACACACACACACACACACACACACACACACACACACACACACACACACACACACACACACACACACTGATGATAACTCCTTTCTCTTTCCGGATAAGAATTAATTAATCTCTGATAGTAATATACCTCTTTGTTACTTGAAAAAAAAACACCCATCATAATAAAGCAACTATCTGTGTTTGTTGATGAAAAGCATACAGTCCCGGGTCATAAAGAGGCTGGGTTAATTATATACCACAGTTAGTATTCGAGTTTTGTTTTGATGAGGAATAATTAGGAGAAAGTTTTACAGATATTTTTTTAACCTATTAAAAATTCTGTTGACTCCAGTAATTGGGTCATAATTCCACTCCTGTCAGGTGATTGTTTAACAGAGTGAGTCTATTAAGGTGTTATACTGTATTATCTCTCTCTCTCTCTCTCTCTCTCTCTTTCTTTTGCCTATCACGCCACGTTCATCTTATCCTCCTCCTCCTCCATGTAATGCTCGACCGGAAACTTAGATACCAGCAGACTGGCATAAATAAACATGTTTCCTTAACCCCAATTTTGAGGAGAAAATAACGCATGAATCTTTGAGAGAGAGAGAGAGAAAGAGAGAGAGAGAGACTTAGTTCACTTCACTCATCACACGTTGCCAGGTTTCACAGTTTGGTCTCTCTTACATCTCTGCCATTCCCGGTGATCTCTCAGCCCCGAAGGAAAGTGAATTGTTGCCCGGCCTTGAGGTGAGCAGCCGGAGTAATCCCTGATCACATTCTCTTGCCAAGTCTGTGCGGGTGTGGGATTACACTTTCCTCCTCAGACTAGAAATTCCTCCTCCTATGTTACCTCATCTCCCTCTCTTTTTATTTTAACTCCGACATACGCTTATTAGGTCTGTCCTAGTGGCCTTTGACCATCCTCAATGAAATTAAGTCGTCTCTGGAAACTGACATGTAATATGAACATTATTTGACGAGAAAAAAAAAGTTAAAGACTATAACATTTGGAATAATAGCATGGCTCCTTCAGTCTCTTGTAGTTTAATTAGTGTCGTTGATGATGTAATAAGAGGTTTAATAATACTTCCGCTTCTTCTTATTAATCACGAGGCTGAAAGGTAGCATTCACCTGACAATAGCCGGATTTTTTTTTCTCTTACGACACGAGGCTCTGGCAGCCATCCCCTCGCCCACTCAAACGCTCAATCCTGAAAAACTCTGACCATGAGAGATGAGGCAATGATAGACAGAAGGAAAAAGAGAATACCGAATTAGTGTCAACATGAGAGAACTCGTCCACAGGCCGCGAGAGGCAATTGTCATTTTTTTATGATTTCTTTTTTTCTTCATGTGTGTGAGTGTTTGAGAGGTGACCTGCATTGTGTGGCACATGTCCGTATCATGTGGGAAGAAAGTGGGCTGGAAAAGGTTAGAAGGGTTGATGAAGTAGTGGATGGAATGGTTGGTGGAATGGTTGGGGGGACAAATGAAGAGGCGATGGGAAAAGGTTGAGGAAACTGGGTTGAAATTAGGAGAATATTCGTCGGATGGATATTGTTCTCAATCGATATTCGTCTAGGTAAAAGATATAATGGAAAACTGGTGAGAGAGTAGATAAAAGAGAGAATGGAGAAGGGAGGAAGTAAGATGAAAATATAAGAATGAGTGGAAGAGATGGGATAGCTAGTGATAATACAGGTGAAAACTCAGATGAAGGAGGAGAAAGGAAGAAAGATGAGAGAGGGGAATGAGAATCAAAATATGGGACAGGTGAAAGAAAAAACAAAACGTAAGGGGTTCTGAAAAGAGAAAAAGCCCAGGTGTTAAACTTGTAAAAGCTTTTAATTGGGTAATGTTGGCTGTTGTTTATATTATGATCTAACTGTAAACAAAGACTTTATCCCTGTACTGAGAAACTTATCGAGGTTAAGAGGAAACATTACCTGCATAAATCCGAATTCTCAAAGGTACTTAATAAAACTGTCTCCCTAATTAACGACGAGATAATGTACCTGGTGACGCATACGTTTGTATGATGGAGAATTAAATGGCGTCCAAATTGCAGTGAGACTCTACTGCCACATATCTAGTTGCTGGGAAGTAATACGGGAAGGAATACGACATAAAGTTTACATGAAAACCAAGGTAACAATTCTTTGCCTCCCCCTAACCGCAATAACACGAAAACAATCTATAACCTTAGACTACCAGAGGAGTTTTCTCCTTGCACTTCCTTCCTCCCTGCCACCATGATTGCAGGACCATCCAGAAGTTACCACCACAATCAGAGGAAGCACCTCCCTGCCTGACAGATACCCCCCCCCCCTTCCCTCTCCAATACAAAGCTCATCTTAGTCGTTCAGAACTTAATCGTCTTCTCGTCTTGCTGTGTCATGGGGTTTCCTCCTCACCCTCACTCCCTTACGCAAGGTCACCCTGACATCCTCTATCATCCTGTATGACGAGAAAAGAAAATCCTTCCTCCAAATCCTTCCAGACTCCCTAGATTCTGGAGACCTCCAGTACTAAGCAAAGCCTGCTCTCCCTTTTAGGCTCTAAGGCTCGCGCCACAAAAAAGTCGTACGTTTGGTTGTACTCGGATGAAACTCCGTCAGGTTGAGACTTAAAAGCAAGTCACTGCAAAGAATAGAGGAACGTAAACCGTTGTTGACTGTTTGTGTCAGCACTGTAGTACAAGATCCCTACGATCACTCCACCGTTCATCTCGTTCCTCTCCGACCAGCCACACCACCACCCTACTACTCTCTCTCTCTCTCTCTCTCTCTCTCTCTCTCTCTCTCTCTCTCTCTCTCTCTCTCTCTCTCTCTCTCTCTCTCTCTCTCTCTCTCTCTCTCTCTATATATATATATATATATATATATACAGTATATACTGGATATTCTTTCTTCTTTGTATATCTGAGTTTTGAAGCACCAACAAAATATTCTCATAAAATACTCGAGAAAAACTTGTACAAAGGATACTGCCATAATTTCCAGGTCGCTCTTAATGGCTCGCGCTATGAAGATCTATTTTGTATTCATATCTTTTATCAACATTGTGCATTTTATTTCATATTGATTCTATTTTTCGTACACTCGTCAAGAAAATTATTTACACATGTAATTTTTTTCTCATTGAAGAGGATGATGATGATGATGATGATGATGATGATGATGATGATGGGGGTGGTAAAAAAATTATGCTAAGGTTGTCAGAGAGTAGTGACGTCTCTTGATATAATGTCGGTTGTGGTATTAACCAACACACGAATACTGATAAATTAATACAGTGTTGTGTGTCACTTCACCTGGTACACACTGTAATGAGATCCACACCACGGGTACAGAGATTCCTTATGCCTCCTAGTCCCACTGAAACCGAGTCCCATTAGAACTGAGGCCCATTAGAATGAAGTCCCATTAAAACTGAATCCCATTAGAACTGAGACCCATTAGGCAATAAGAGTAGGACTGGGGCTCATTTAAACAATCACTGCTAACACTCCCTCAAAAAATACAAAACTTTACCTCAGAATAACACATAGAGATGACACTTTAATCTACGGTGGAGGATGTTTCTTTGGCCAATACGAAATACTAAATACTAATAGTAACATCATTTAAAGAACAAAATGTCCCTTGATGTGTAAGCCTCACCCCCCCCCCCAAAAGGGATCATGTGTGTATCCTAACATTGGTGAGTTAGTGACTGAGTTCCTCAGGCGTAAAAGATCTTAAAGGGAAGTTTGGGTGAAGGAGCGAGGGAAGACGAGGAAAAGAAATAATTGGGTCATTATAAGTGATTTTCTTCATGAGATGTTACACTTGATGGAGCCTTGAGGAGGAAGAGGTGGAGATGGAGGAGGAGGAGATGGAGGAGGAGGAGGAGGAGGATGAGGAGGAAGAGGTGGAGATGGATGAGGAGGAGGAGGAGGAGATGGAGGAGGAAGAGGAGGAGGAGGAGGAGGAGGAGGAGGAGGAGGAGGAGGAGGAGGAGGAGAGGAGGAGGAGGAGGAGGAGGAGGGAGAGGAGGAGGAGGAGGAGAGAGGAGGAGGAGGAGGAGGAGGAGGAGGAGGGAGGAGGAGGAGGAGGAGGAGGAGGAGGAGGAGGAGGGAGGAGGAGGAGGAGGAGGAGGAGGAGGAGGAGGAGGAGGAGGAGGAGGGAGGAGGAGGAGGAGGAGGAGGAGAGGAGGAGGAGGAGGAGGAGGAGGAGGAGGAGGAGGAGGAGGAGGAGGAGGAGGAGGAGGAGGAGGAGGAGGAGGAGGAGGAGGAGGAGGAGGAGGAGGAGGAGGAGGAGGAGGAGGAGGAGGAGGAGGAGGAGGAGGAGGAGGGAGGAGGAGGAGGAGGAGGAGGAGGAGGGAGGAGGAGGAGGAGGAGGAGGAGGAGGAGGAGGGAGGAGGAGGAGGAGGGAGGAGGAGGAGGAGGAGGAGGAGGAGGAGGGAGGAGGAGGAGGAGGAGGAGGAGGAGGAGGAGGAGGAGAGAGGAGGAGGAGGAGGAGAGGAGGAGGAGGAGGAGGAGGAGGAGATGGAAATGAGGAGGTGGAGGTGATGGTGGAGACACAAAAGACAGTGGAGATGGCCGTGGTGGTGGTGGTATTGGTGGTGTTGATGAGAGGAAGGTAGATAATGAGACAGGTGAGAGTGAAAGGTAGTACGAGAGGGAAGAGGTGAGAGGTACTGTGAGAGGTAGTGAGTGTTTTAGTGTTATGGCCACAGACAAAAGAGAAGGAAGGTTTCATTCGGAATAAATACAAATTTAAAGTTACGTGACGGCGTCTAGCATTACATTACGTTTGTTTAGGTACAAATATGTTGCTGAAATTGTTTATATGGATTTCAGTGTGTGTGTGTGTATATGTTTGTATGAATTATGCAGGGATATATAAGGACACGTATATATGTTTGTACTGATGTATACGCAGTTTGTATTCGTGTTTATTTAGATGGGATACACAAAACTGCCTTTGACATGTAAATGAAGCTATTTCACGGCGCGACGCTGCGCTCACGTCAATTACTGTATCGCATCACAATTTGTTGTTGGTGCATTTTGCTTGATAATTCAGAGGAAGATATACGCCAGGTACTGTTGTTTGTCTTGTGTCACATCTGACAGAGTCCACCTCACCTGTGGAGCTAAAGACTGTATTTAACTACGCCTAAAAGTCAGGTTAAGACCTTAAGATTACGATCTAATGACCTAGTTCACCCACCCACTTCTCTCAGTCAGTCATGGTCGTCTGGTGAGAATCTATATACATTGCGTTCTTAAACATTGAGGCCAAGCTGAGCTGGTTTACATACGAGTGAGAACTTGAAATGAATGAGATAATTAAAGTCTTATCTAAAATAATGATAAGACGTTATTTCGTATTCATATACACATGAAAGAAACACAGCGCAGTACTAAGACGGATGAAACGTTGGGAATTATTAACACTCATTTCACACACACACACACACACACACACACACACACACACACACACACACACACACACACACACATACACAGCTGGGCAGGACAGGACAACCACCATCAACAGAAGACAACAGATGGCGGACTAGTGACTTTTTCCTCAATCATTTCAACTAATCCTTTCCGTGTGAGATTTTTTGGCTCTCACACACATTCTTTCGTACGTGTATGTTTTAAGTGAACTCTAGTCCGAGGGATTTGTTTGAACAGCGTTTTCTTTTATTATACAGTATGACTCAACAAGGACAACAATAGCTACAATAACAGCAACAATAACAGCAACAACACTGAGGCAAAGTAAAAAATAAATAAAATCGTTGTAATGATTTAAACACTTATGATACATAGTATACACCTATGTTATGTACAGGTGGATAACGATAATGGGAAAGTTTGGAGACATTTACTACGTTTAGTTTATTCCTTGACTAGCAGGTGAAAGAACTCGTCTCTAGGTATGTACAATACATTTTGTTTCCCAGACTCTGTTACTAA